>NC_141997.1:49845401-50040401 GCF_049901715.1 Pseudonaja textilis
CTGTGTAGCAGCAGCCAAAAAAGCCAACACAGGCACCCTAGGTTGCATTAGCAGAGGGATAGAAGCGAGATCACATGAAGTGTTAATAATGCTTTGTAAGGCTTTGACAAGGCCATACTTGGAATTCTGCACCCAGTTTTGGTCACCAGGATGTAAAACGGATGTTGAGGCTCTGGAAAGCGCGCAGAAAAGAACAAAAAAGACAATGAGGAGACTGGAGGATAAAACATATGAAGAACGGTTGCAGGAATTGGGTGTGTCTAGTGAAAAGAAGGACTAGGGGTGACACGATAGCAGTGTTCCAATATTTGAGAGGTCCTCCAAAGCACCTAAGGGCAAGACCAGAAACCATAGATTGAAACGAATCAAGGAGAGAAGCAACCTAGAACTAAAGAGAACAATTGATCTCGAGAACGGCTTGCCTTTAGAAGTTGAGGTGCTCCAACGCTGGAGGTTTCAAAGAAGAGATTGGGCCACCATTTTCTGGACCGGTAGAGGGTCTCCTGCTTGAGCAGGGGGTTGGACTAGAAGACCTCCAAGGTCCCTTCCAACTCTGTTATTCTCTTAAGATCGCGGAGGAGGAGAAGAAATATGAAAGGGGTTGGAATATGTAACCTAAACACTTCATTATAGCTTTCCTGGATCTTCCCAGATGGCGAAGCGATGCTGTATTATGAAGTCTAAATCCTGAATGTTGCTGTAAATCATAAAGCAGCTGCGCCAAGATTTTAGGTGAACAACCATTAATAAAATTAGCAGTCACTCTCAATATTTATTAGTGGCTAAATTCTGGCTTGGAATCTTGTCTGAAATGATGTAGGGTTTCCTGCCTAAGGAAGGGGTTGGGCTAGAATATCTCCAAGGTCCCTTCCCACACTGTTATTCTATTCTATTCTATTCTATTCTATTCTATTCTATTCTTCATTCCAATATTCTATTCTACTCTATTTTTCATTCCAATATTCTATTCGATTTGATTCTTCATTCCAGTAGTCTATTCTTTCTTATTCTATTCGATTCAATTTGATTTGATTTGATTCGATTCTTCATTCCAACATTCTATTCTATTCTATTCTGTTCTGTTCTGTTCTGTTCCGTTCCGTTCCGTTCCATTCCATTCTATTCTATTCTATTCTTCATTCTATTCTATTCTATTTTTCATTCCAATATTCTATTCTATTCGATTCTTCATTCCAATATTCTATTCTATTCTATTCCTTTCTTATTCTATTCAATTCGATTCGATTCTCCATTCCAATAGTCTATTCTATTCCTTTCTTATTCTAGTCTAGTCTATTCGATTCTATTCTATTCTTCATTCCAATATTCTATTCTATTCTATTCTGTTCTGTTCTATTCTGTTCTGTTCTGTTCTGTTCTATTCCATTCCATTCCATTCCACTCCACTCCACTCCACTCCACTCCATCTATTCGATTCTATTCTATTCTTCATTCCAATATTCTATTCTATTCTATTCTATTCTGTTCTGTTCTGTTCTGTTCTGTTCTGTTCTATTCTGTTCTGTTCTATTCTATTCCATTCCATTCCTTGTCCTTTTCCTTTCCCTTGTTGGAATGTGGACTCCATGTGTCTGTGTGTGTGTGCAGTGCAGTGCTAAGCGTTATCCATTTGGACAAAATAATCTTTAACAAGCTACGTGAACATTTTCTGGAGGACCAGATAAGCATCTCATGAATCACTCAAAAGGGGTAAATTTGTGATGAGTTTTTCCAAAGATATCCGTGAAGAAAAACTAGAATGCTGAAGGGTGACATTTTTAGCCCAAGAAGCATTGGGAAATACATTGTAAACGCTCCTCTGGTGTGCCCTTGAACTTCAACAACTCTAACACAGCTACCACAATTGAGACTATGCCATCTGTGCTGTCTTTTAGGCCTAAACACCACAAACTTAGGGAGAACTACAGTGGAGGAGATTAGCAAAGACAAGACCAAAAAAAAAAGGAAATTACTGTGTATACCGACGGGAATACTGATATTACCCATCTAGCATTTCAACTTTTTGGAAAAGCGCCACATCTCCAGCTGGAGAATCACCTTATAACAGAATAAGAGAGTTGGAAGGGACCTTGGAGGTCTTCTAGTCCGGCCCCCTGTTCAAGCAGGAGACCCTATACCCGTGATGGTGAACCTATGGCACACATGCCACAGGTGGCACGCAAGCCATTTGTGCGGCATGCGAGCTCCAGGCAAACTTACCTCACTGCAACATGCGTGAGCCTCCAAGCTGATTTTTGGCCTCACAGAGGCTTGAGGGAAGCCTCTGCAGCCTTTGTAGGCCAAAAAACAGGCCCGTTTTGTCACTTCCTGTATTTCCGGAAATACCGGAAATGACAAAACAGGCCCATTTGTCGGCCTACAAAGGCTACAGAGGCTTCCCTTGAGCCTCTGGGAGGCTGAAAAACCAGCCAAAAATCAGTTTGGAGGTGCAGTGCAGGTAACGGGGTGGGGAGGGCCGTGTGCATGTGCAATTTTTGGCACAGGAGCCCAAAAACGTTAGCCACCACTGCCCGGTACCATTTCAGACAAATCCCTTCTTAAAAGCCTCCAGTGAAGGAGCACCCACAACTTCTGGAGGCAAGCTATTCTTGGTTAAAAGAATTGCAGAGTAATATTTAGAAGGGACCTTGGAGGTCTTCTAGTCCACCCCCCTACATCATTCTGCACATTGGCGCAGTCAAAGCAGTCCAACGATCCCAAGGCCGACTTCCTAGGGCATATTTGGCGCTCTTTTTCTCCTACTTTTTTTTTTACTTTTGTTTGGAAATATTGTTTCCTATACCCCACCCCCACCCAGGAACTTCTGTAACTAAACCCGTCAGTATCTCACCCTTCCTCCGTTGTTCGGATACCTGAATGCTTTCACAGTGCTTGAGAAACAAAGCCAAACAAATGACAAATTTCTAGGTTCTATCATATCTCAATACCTAAAATGGACGCCTAGCATCAAAACTGTCATCAAAAAAGCACAACAAAGAATGTTCTTTCTGCGCCAACTCAGAAAGCACAAACTGCCCAAGGAATTGCTGATCCAGTTCTACAGAGGAAGGATGGAGTCTGTCATCTGCACCTCTATAAGTGTCTGGTTTGGTTCTGCAACCCAACAAGACAGACACGGACTCCAGAGAGGAATTAGGACTGCAAAAAAAAACAATTGTTATAAACCTGCCTTCAGTCGAGGACCTGCATACTGCACGAGTCAAAAAGAGGGCTCTGAAAATAGTTACAGACCCCTCACATCCCGGATATAAACTGTTTCAACTCCTTCCCTGAAAACGACGCTATAGAGCCCTGCACACCAGAACAACTAGACACAAGGACGGTTTTTTTCCCCAATGCCTTCACTCTGCTAAACCAAAAATGCCCTCAATACTGTCCAACCCTTTACTAAGGCTGCATTATTATTACTATTAATCTTCTCATCACTCCTTATCACCCATCCCCTCCCACTTGTGACTGTATGACTGTAACTTTGTCGTTTGTATCCTTACGATTTATATGGATAGTTTCCTAGCATGATTTGATTGCTTAATATACCCCATGACTATCACTAAGTGCTGTACCCGATGATTCTTGACTCTTGACAAATGTCTCTTTTCTTTTTATGTACCCTGAGAGCATTTGCACCAAGACGAATTCCTTGTGTGTCCAATCACACTTGGCCAGTAAGGAATTCTATTCTATTCTATTGTCACTCGCCCCCTGAAGGCGAAGCGTCTTCACAATTGCTGTGGGGTTGCCCCTCTTTTCATGAAGAGGGGGGGATGGGCTTCTGGCAATGAATATATCAGATGCCTGGGCCTGGCTCCGCAGGAGGCCGAGAATAAAACACAAGACCGCCCCCCCCCTTTCTCTAATGAGGCAGATTGAACATGGATGAATGCATCCCTGGGCACAATGCTTTGGGGGTGTCTGGTTTGTCTTAGTAAAACAGTAACCTCTTTTTTCCTTTTTTCCCCTTCCCCGCTTTGCCAGGGTAAATGCCAAACAATGGAGTGGCGCTGCATGAATCTATTATGTCTCGTGCAGCTTTGAGCAGGGCTAGGACTGTTTAACCAGGCAGTGACACGAGAAGAATGACGGCCCTGTGAACTAAGCCAAGCCTGCAAGCTGAATGTACAGATTTCACTTGATTCACCGCCCGCCTGGGCCCGTCAGTTGAGCCTTGATTGATACCTGCTTGTGAATTCTCGGAGAAGGTAAAGCTCTGCTGAGGAACACAACAGCAGCGCCCCCCCCCCCCCCACCCGACTGCAACCATCTGTCAGGCCCCCCAAAAGGAGAAGGAGGCGGCGGCGATAGGAAAAAGGGGGAGGGGTGAGAAAGATGGGATGGTGTGGTGTTTCTTCTTCTCCTCCTCTTCCTTCTCCTTCTTCTTCTCCTCTTCCTCCTCCTCCTCCTTCCCTCTTCTTTTTCTCCTCTTCCTCTTCTTCTCCTCCTTCTCCTTCTTCTTTCCTCTTCTTCTCTTCTTCTTCGTCTTCTTCTCCTCCTTCTCCTTCTTCTTTCCTCTTCTTCTCTTCTTCTTCGTCTTCTTCTCCTCCTTCTCCTTCTTCTTTCCTCTTTTCTTCTTCTCTTCTTCTTCCTCTACTTCTCCTCCTCCTTCTTCCTTCTTTCCTCTTTTCTTCTTCTTTTTCCTCTTCTTCTTCTCCTTCTCCTCCTCTTCTTCTCCTCCTTCTTCTTTCCTCTTTTCTTCTTCTTCCTCTTTTTCTCCTCCTCTTCTTCTTCTCCTCCTCCACCTCCTTCTCCTCCCCCATCACCTCCTTCTCCTCCTCCTTCTCCTCCTCCTGGTTGGAAGGGACCTTGGAGATCTTCTAGTCCAACCCCCTGCTCAGTCAGGAAACCCTACACCACTTCAGACAAATGGTTGTCCAATCTCTTCTTAAAGACTTCCAGTGTGGAGCATTCACAACTTCTGGAAGCAAATCTGTTCCACTGATTCATTGTCCTCACTGTCAGAAAATTTCTCCTTAGTTCTAGGTTGCTTCTCTCCTTGATTAGTTTCCATCCTTATTGCTTCTTGTCCTGCCCTCAGGTGCTTTGGAGAATAGCTTGACTCCCTCTTCTTTGGGGCAGCCCCTCAGATATTGGAACACTGCTATCATGTCTCCCCTAGTCCTTCTTTGAATTAAACTAGATATACCCAGTTACTGCAACCATTCTTCATACGTTTTAGCCTCCAGTACCCTTTTTTGTATAATTTATTCTATCTCATCATTAAAACCATAAATCATAAGATAGAGGTTTTTTTTCTCTTTTATGCAAAAAGTCTATTCAGGGGTTTACGATCAGGGATAAACAGAGCAATTGTCTTTTCTCTGATCAAAGGAGGCAAATTATTAGCCATCTCAGCAAGTTCTATCATCCTTCACATGTTTTTAATAAATGGTTAATTTGCTGGTGATAGCAAAAGTAAATAACGTTGATTCTGATAACTCATTTGATTTGATATTTGGGAGTCAAAATTATTGTTACACATATGTTACTCATTCAAACATACAGACAAAGAGACCCATCATGCTACTATCGGACAAGCAAAATGCAAAAAATGAGAAGAATGAGTAAGTCAAAGAAAATTTTAAAAAATGAATACGGTTAAATCTGATTTACAGGAAAACTACTCACTATAACTCTCCACATTTTTCTATCCTTACAAAGACTTTTTGTTTCCACGTATGGAGTCACACAATCTGAGTATAACTAGAGGAGAATATTCGTAGGCCAGGGTTGTAATTGTTATGTCCTGAGAACTCTAGGAGTTCTCACTCAGGTCCACTCACTTTGTGTGGGCGTTATTCCCCCATTCCCATTGGTTGGTTCTCTCCAGCAGCCAGCTATAAAAGCAGGCTGCGGGGTCCAACCAGTTGCTGATTGCTGCGAGCCAGTTCCAGGCGTGGCAAGCACGGTCAGCCCTTTATTGTAAAATAAAGTATTGTTGCACTCATGCTCTGGTTCAGCCTCTCATTGCTCAAACTTAACACTGGCAACGAGGATGGGATGGCTACCAGTAGCACCATGCAACCGCTGAGTCACTAGCCACCGATCCGCAGCCCAGAGAGAGCGATCGGCTGGCGATAAGGGAAACGCTGATCCGCAGCCAGAGAGAGCGGTCAGCCAACAAAACGAGCGATCAAAAAGAGCAAACGCTGATCCGCAGCCAGAGAAAGCGGTCTGGTTCAAAAGTTAGAAGCGTCTGTAGCCGCTTGTTAGCCCCGCTACGGGGAAAGTGAAGCGCTGCGAGCCGCAGCCGCTTCTGTATTTGGCGCGAAATTCAAACGGGTGTCATTTGAATTTCGAGCCAGTAGGAGACACAGCACAGCGCTGTAGGAAGTCACTAACGCCCACTTTTGGCGCGAATCAAGACACCTCCAACGGCTAAGCAGCCAACGTGGTAACCCAGAGAGAAAAAGAGAGGGTAGCAAAAACCTCTCCAGAGCTGATATCACTAGTAACTCACGAGCGCCCGTTGTCCCAGAGAGATTTTTCCGCAGGTAGCCCAGCCGTTCCAGCACCATGAGTTCCAACCCAGTATTCCCGGCGTTTAAACCAGACGAAGAGAAGTGGGAATCGTATAAGAACCGCTTCAATCATTACATCGATGCAGTCGGCCTGGCGGATGCGGGAGAGCATCGGAAAAATCCTATTTCCTAATCTACTGCGGAGCCACCCGTTTACTGATACCGCCGCAGCACTCGTGGCGCCGAGAGAATTGAAAACGTTCCATGGTCCGAGTTGCTTGAGATCCTCACTAACCACTACGCTCCCAGGCCTTCACAAATCGCCAGGAGGTTCACGTTCCGTATGAGGAAGCAATCAAGTAAGGAGACCATCAATCAATATATGGCCGCCCTCAGAACAGCAGCCCTGCACTGCGGGTTTGGAACATACCTGGAGGACATGCTCCTCGATCAATTAGTTTGTGGGGTCAAGGATCTCAACCTACAGAGGCGCCTGCTAGCAAAAAAAGACCTCAACCTCGCGCAAGCGGTCGAGGAGGCCCTAGCAGCCGAGCTAGCAACGAACTCAGCCACTGAAATTCAGGGCCCAAGTGCCAAGTTGGCATCGTTCCCAGTCCATTCCGAAGAGGTGGAAGCGGAGGAAACCCACAACGATGAAAACGACGTCCACCGCCTCGCCAACGACAGACGATCGCAGGTAGGGGCCAAACAAGAATACACCGGTCCACCCAAGCACATCACCCTGTGCCTAGCCTGTGGGGGATCGCATCAAAGGGCCACCTGCAAGTTTAAAGGAGCCACTTGCAACAACTGCCATAAGAGGGGGCACA
The DNA here is from genome assembly GCF_049901715.1 of Pseudonaja textilis. NCBI lineage: Eukaryota > Metazoa > Chordata > Lepidosauria > Squamata > Elapidae > Pseudonaja > Pseudonaja textilis. Next base: position 49,852,708 of record NC_141997.1, read on the forward strand.
TCGCGAGAGTCTGCCAAGCCCCTCAAAGCGCTGCACACAGACCCCCGTCCTCGCACTCGGGACCACAGAGGCAAGTATTAAACTGTCGCACGCACCGCCTTGCCAGGCGTACTTGCCACACTGTTAGTAAAATTTCTCTCTCCGTTTCCCTAGAAGGTAAACCGTGCCACATGGAGGTTGACACAGGGTCAGCGCTCTCAATAATCTCGTGGAGCACCCTCAAGAGACTCCATCCCAGCCTATCTACTACCCGGCTTCAGGGATGCCAGTTCGGTCTGAAGGACTACCAGGGGAAGGCCATTCCCGTGATCGGCAGAGGCAAGTTCTTTGTCAGTTTTAGAGCTTTTAAAGGCCACCTACCTCTAGTGGTAGTTAACGGCAATCTACCCACCTTATTGGGGCTCGATTGGTTTCCCCACCTCGGCCTAGGGCTAACAGGAGTCCATGCTGTCTCAACCTCAGACACTGACTCCTTATTCGCTGACTACGCAGATGTGTTCAGCGAGGAGCTGGGGTGTTATAATGGAACCCCCATCTCGTTCACCGTTGACCCCCAGGCAGTCCCAATCAGATTAAAACCACGAGAGTTCCATTTGCTATTCGACCAAAACTAGACGCTGAATTGGATAAACTACTAAAACAAGGGGTCATTGAGCCAACAGATTTCGCCAAGTGGGAGACGCCCATTGTCACACCCCTTAAAAAAGATGGTAGCCTGAGAATTTGCTCGGACTACAAGACAACAATCAATAAATATTTACAAGTTAGCGCCTACCCTGTGCCCGTCATTCAGCACTTATTACACACATTCGAGCCGGGCAGTATTTTTGCTAAATTGGACATGTCTCAAGCATATCAGCAGTTCCCTGTTGATAACCAAACAGCGGAACTTCAGACCATCGTCACTCACAGGGGTGCCTTCCGATGCAAGCATCTCCAATTTGGCGTAAGTGTTGCCCCGGGTATTTTTCAATCCCTCATGGGAGCGGATTTTACAGGGCCTCCCTGGTGTAGTACCCTACTGGACGACATCTTGGTCTCGGCCAGGGACAGACCCCAACTCTTCCAGAGAGTGCGAGCAGTGTTAGAGAGGTTCAGACAGCATGGCCTCAAGTTAAAAAAAGAAAAATGCGCCATTGCCACTAGACAGGTGGACTTTCTGGGTTATAAAATTGACGCCTCTGGCATTCACCCCCTGGAGTCCAAGGTTAGGGCAATCCACGAAGCTCCCACACCAACCTCCAAAACGGAGCTACAAGCTTTCTTGGGGCTGCTGAACTTTTATGCATCCTTCTTGCCCCATAAAGCCTCAGTAGCCGAACCCCTACACAGATTACTAGACAAAAAGTCACCGTGGCACTGGGGGCACAAAGAAGACCAGGCGTTTAACGCCGTCAAATCACTACTTACGTCAGAGGCAGTGCTCATCCAATTCGACCCCAACCTTCCTTTAGTACTGGCAGCAGACGCATCCCCTTTTGGAATTGGGGCGGTCCTTAGTCACAGACTCCCCAATGGCGCCGAGGCCCCCATCGCCTTTTTCTCCAGGACGCTCTCGGCCACGGAGCGAAACTACAGCCAAATAGACAAGGAAGCCCTAGCAGCTGTTGCGGCCGTGAAAAAGTTTCACGAATTCCTTTTGGCCACTTCTTGAACTGGTCACCGACCATAAACCCCCTCCTGGGCCTACTGGCTGGTGACAAACAGACACCTCAAGTCCTTTCCCTAGGATGACAAGGTGGACACTTTTCCTAGCGGCCTACTCATACAAACTTATTCACCGCCGGGCAAAACTCTATCCCACGCCGACGCTCTCAGTCGCTGCCCCTTACCCGCTCCGGCTGAAGACCCAGCTCCTGTCAACGCCATTTTGAAATCACCCAGTTGGACCTGCCCATCACCGCCCTTGACATCGCCGCTAAAACCAAGGCAGACCAAGCGCTCGCCCAGGTGCTCGACTGGGTGAGGAGGGGTGGCCGGGAGGCAACGTTGATAACAAATTCGCACCCTTTAAGACTCGCATGCAGGAGCTGTCCAGTTTGCAGGGTTGTCTACTGTGGGGCACTCGAGTGGTCATTCGACCTCGCTGCTGCACCCGAGTCCTGGAGGCGTTGCACAGGGACACCCCAGCATCGTGAGAATGAAGTCATTAGCACGCAGCTACGTGTGGTGGCCGGGTCTAGATGAGGACATTGTCAATTGGGTAAGTTCCTGCAGCATTTGCCAGGAATCCCGTCCTGCTCCCCCCATCGCCACCCCTACCAGATGGGAGAGCACCAGCGCCCCTTGGTCTAGAATCCATATCGATCTGGCCGGCCCGTGCATGGAAAGATGTTCCTAGTGGTCGTGGACGCTTATTCCAAATGGATAGACGTGGCACAGCTATCCACGACCACCACACTAGCAATCACCAACGTGTTAACGCGCCTGTTCGTTACACATGGACTACCCGACTCCATTGTCTCCGATAATGGCCCACAGTTCGCATCAGTAGAATTCAGCCGTTTTGCTGCCAACCTGGGCATTCGCCACATTTTCACAGCCCCATTTCACCCTGCCAGTAATGGGTTGGCTGAAAGGGCCGTCAGGACCACCAAAGAGGCCCTCGCTAGGTTTGGCAGGGATGACTGGCACCACAAACTCGCACGGTTCCTGATGAGCCAGCACTCAACCCCTGTACAGTCACCAATAAGTCCCCAGCGGAACTTCTAATGGGACGGCGCCTGAGGACTGTATTGGACAGACTGCACCCTCAATACTGCCCTGACTCTCCCCTCGCTTCTACTTCGGGGGTTAGACATTTTATGTTACAGGAACCAGTATTCGCAAGGAATTTCGCTGGGGACCCACTTTGGATTCCAGGCGAGGTCATCGCCGTCACCGGGCCGAGATCGTATAGGGTCAGGCTGGAGGATGGTCGCGTCTGGAGGAGACACATAGACCAGCTTAGAAGGCGCCCCAGCACCCTTGCCAACAAGAATCCAGAGTCTCCAGTCGAAGAGGAACCACCACATCCGCCGCCCAGCCACATCGCACCCAACGACCAGTCTGCACCAGCGGTCGCTCCGGTCAACCCAAACTCGGACAACAGCGCCCAGAGAGTTGACCAGCCTGATCCAACCCACGAGAGCTCGACCCCAGTAACCAACCCGGTGGTTTCCGAGGATGCCCAGTCCGGAGGGAGCGTTGGCGACACTATGCCGGCTCAACCGTCACAGACTGAGACCGAACAGACAGACAATGTTCCCGAGCTGCGCCGTTCCGGGTGCCAACACAAACCCCCCGTCTACCTCAAGGACTATGCATGTTCGCATCTGGGGGGAAGGGGTGTTATGTCCTGAGAACTCTAGGAGTTCTCACTCAGGTCCACTCACTTTGTGTGGGCGTTATTCCCCCATTCCCATTGGTTGGTTCTCTCCAGCAGCCAGCTATAAAAGCAGGCTGCGGGGTCCAACCAGTTGCTGATTGCTGCGAGCCAGTTCCAGGCGTGGCAAGCACGGTCAGCCCTTTATTGTAAAATAAAGTATTGTTGCACTCATGCTCTGGTTCAGCCTCTCATTGCTCAAACTTAACAGTAATGAAGGAGTCCTTGGTGCTCTCTGAGCTTGGTAGTTTCCTTGCAGACATTTCCTGACCCAACTAGGTAATGTCATCAGTGCAAAAAGGGCGTGGGGTTTGTGGAGAGGAGGAGGAGGAGGAGGAGGAGGAGGAGGAGGAGGAGGAGGAGGAGGAGGAGGAGGAGGAGGAAAGGGAGGTACTCTCTGAGCTTGATTTTCTTGCAGACATTTCATTACCCTACCAGATAACATTATCAGTTCTACTATGGAGTGAGGTTTGGTTCCCATTCTGGGTTCACCAATTCAACATTCCATATGCTACCAAATTGATGAGATGTTGGCAACAGTAGAATGGGGAAAACACTTCTAGATAGTCTCAAGATTAGACGACAGCCTATTTGAAGGTAACTGGGTTTTGAACATATTTGTGTCTTGGCCCAAACATGCCAGAACTGATGCAGCCCCGATCGTTAGCCGAATACGGCAAAAAGCATAGATATAATCTCGTCTGGCCAAAAGCAATTTATTTTTAATCTTTTTTTAAAAAAAATCCTTATCTAAGGGATGATTTGAAACATGCATGTTCCATTCAGAAATTACCTTTTTTAATCCATTGCTCTGCTTTTTCATTTCATCCATTCAGGCAATTATTCCGACACAGCCAAGGCTGAAATTCTAAAATAAGAGAAAGAGGAATGCTTGGCAATCTATATATATATATATAAAAGCGAAATACCACTCATGCATCATCACAAAATCTCCAGAATTGTAAAGCCTACAAACTTGAAATTTGGCCCGTATGTTCCTCTTGGCTTCTAGGTGCTCACTAAGAAATGATTTTTTAAAATGACCATCAGAGCATTAGAATTTCCTATATTATTATTATTAACACGCTCTGATGCTAAGGAGTTCTACTCCCCCTCCCCACCTGAAAAAAAGAAATCTCTTCCAAATGCAAAACACAAACAGAGGAGAGGAGTTTCAGTTTCAGTCTTAGTTTCACAGCACCAAGCAGCTTTAGTACAGAACAGTTAAGCTAAGCCACGCCCAGGCTCCTTGCTGTCTCCTCCTTGCTCACACAGCAAATACTCTTTCAGTTTCCAAACAGCCCTCAACTCACTCACACACTGAGAGGACGCTAGCCAGAAGAATACCGATGGATTCTGGTAGGCAGAGGCACATTTTTTTTTCCTCTTATTTTCCTCCACAAAAACTAAGCCGATCACATAGTTTCGTAGCAAAGCACAAGTATCGAGCTAATTGACTCGTATTTATGATGGTTACAGTGTCTTGGGGTCACGTGATCCCTTTTTGTGACGTTCCGACAAGGAAAGTCAATGGGGAAGCCAAAGTTACTTAATAGCCCTGTTTCCTGCCGTGATTCACTTAACAACAGTGGCAAGGCAGGTCATAAAATGGACCAGAGTTCAGTTTACAGCTGTCTTGCTTGGCAACATATACTTGGGGTTCTATTGTGGTCATAGGTCAAGGACTCTGTTTGCTGTGGGTGATACAGATCCCTTTTCATTGTGAGTCTGCACGCACATTCATTTTTAATTCAAACTACATGCTGAATCTACAGTGAGGGGAGCGAGAAGATTAGTGTGGTTTTAAAATCGGAGAAGGGGACATCAATAACCTGGAGTACGGTGATGACACTGACAGGTAAAAATGCAAATAACCCTGCAAGCTGTAGTAATGAAAGTCAAGGAGCAGTAAGAGTGAGGGGGAGAGAATGGGAGTAATATTAAATACAATGAAGAACCAAACAGACATCAGCAGGTGTAGCTTTAGAGCTAACCAAGAATGAAGATTTTGAAGCAGCAGGTAGCTTTTTCCTTCTAAGATCAAAGATCAAGAGTAAAGGAAACAGCAGTCAAGAAATATGCCATAGTCTTAACAACCCGGTATGGTGTGTGTGTGTGTGTGTGTGTGTGTGTGTGTGTGTGTGTGTGTGTGTGTATTCCTAAGTTTTCGTGGGTACTTACATGTATGGCATTCGGCTTTGTTCGGGTATTTTCCCACGTCATTGTAGTTGTGCTTTTAAAGTTGTAGCGACGTTTCGGCAGAATCTCATCTGCCATCCTCAGGCTTCCGTATTGCGTTCGTCTCTATATATAAATATTTGGATGTATCTAGAATAGAACGGAACGGGACAGAATGAAATGGAACAGAATAATAACAGAGGGGAATGGGATGGAAGGGAAAGGAAGAGAGCAAGAAAAAAACAGAATAGATCAGGAATATAGAAATAAGATAGGAGAGAATAGAGAATGGAATAGAATGGAATGGAGTGGAATGGAATGGAATGGAATCGAGTAGAGTAGAGTAGAGTAGAGTAGAGTAGAGTAGAGTAGAGTAGAGTAGAGTGGAGTGGAGTGGAGTGGAGTGGAGTGGAGTGGAGTGGAATGGAATGGAATGGAATAGAATAGAATAGAATAGAATAGAATAGAATAGAATAGAATAGAATAGAATAGAATAGAATATGGAATGCCGACTAGAGTAGAATAGAATAGAATAAGATAAAGGAGAATGGAGTGGAGTACAGTACAGTAGGATAGGATAGGATAGGATAGGATAGGATAGGATAGGATAGGATAGGATAGGATAGGATAGGATAGGATGGGATAGGATGGATAGGATGGGATAGGATGGGATAGGATAGGATGGGATGGGATGGGATAGGATAGGATAGGATAGGATAGGATAGGATAGGATAGGATAGGATAAACAGAGTTGGAAGGGACCTTGGTGGGGCGTTTTTGCCCTCCCTGGGCTCTGGAGTCTCCCTGGCCTTCCCAAACTTCCCAGAGGTGCCCGTTTTCCACCACCCCCCAAACCTCCACGCGCTCCCTGCACTTCCCTGCATCCAAAACAGACTGAGTGGGGGCTCCTGGGAGGGGGTGGGCGGGCGGGGCCAGCCCAGAGTGGGATTTGGGGTTTTCCGAACAGCACAGAACCTTAGCTGGGGTCTCTCCGGAACCCCTGTAAACCCCCAGAAGTCCCACCTCTGACTTTACCTCCTCTTCCTAAATATATACACCAGGCCAATTCTGCAGAGGGCCTAACTTTCAAGCGACCAAGTTACCAAAGATATCCAGAGCAAAAATTCGCCAATTATTTCGTTGTGTTTCAGAAAGCCTCAGTTTATAGGTGAAGGCTTAAGACCTACTTTTAATACAGCCACACCGATCTCTTGAATCTATTTCGATTACTCCTGATGCTTTGTTGTGGAAAGTAAAATGATTGTTTTGAATACAGGATTTTTCGCTACCATACTTTTATTGGGTTACGGGTTTGTTTGTTTTTCCGTGGTTTCATTCCATTTCACAGGTGTCATGCCCCTGTTGGAATCTGGTGAGTTCGAACTGCTGACAAAGAGTTGGAGTGTGGCTCTGGTGGTTGTGGAGGAAACTGGGGAAGGGCCCAGTCCGGCTGGGCATTCAGAGGAAGACTCAGGCCCACCTCTCTGCATCCTAGGGCACACAGGAAGGAATGGATAAGGGAGCAACGTGGTTTATGGGGGAGGAAAGGGCCCTGATTCCCTTCATTAGCTGCAGCTGGGAAAACAGGATTTAAAAAGGGCGTTTGCACACAGCAAACGCTGTGGAAGCAAAGCATGCATTATCCTTTTTTTGTCAAGTCTTATCTGGGTTCTGGCATCCTCCCCACTATGTGTGTTTCATTATCTTTTGGAAGTTTGCAATTCCTTATCCTGCCCTGTCTTGTTAATTGCTGCAGCGTAGTTTGTGTTAGTTTTTATTTGTAATTTATACGTACTTTGGGTTCGGACTGAATTTCTTCCTTTTAAAAACTGTACTTGGGAGAGGTGTTTTTTTTTCCCAGCCGATGATAACTGGACATTGGGAGCCAAGTTGGAGGAGTTAAAAGGACCTTTACCTACTTTTGTGACTTTGTTGCTTTTGTGCCACGCCCCTTTGGGTCATCACAACAGGATGGGCTTAAAATGTTTTGTCTTTGTTGCCTTAACCATCATGTTCTCTGTACAGGGAAGACCTCAGTTTACAACATTCATTCAGCGTCCCTTCAAAGTTACATTGGCACTGTAAAAAAGTGACTTACCACCATTTTTTCACACTTACGACCGCTTCAGCATCCCAATGGTCACATGATCCAAATTCAGGTAATTGACAACTGACTCGTATTTATGAGGGTTGCAGATTTTCTTTTGCGACCTTCTGACTAGCCAAGTCAATAGAGAAAATAGAGATTCGATTAACAACCATGTGACTAACTTAACAACTGCAATGATTCACTTAATGGCTGCAACAAGAAAAGCTGTAAAACAGGGCAAAATTCATTTAGTAATTGTCTCACTCAGCAACAGAACTTTTGGGCTCAGTTGTGGCCGTAAGTCAAGGACTATCGTATTGGCTTAAAATGTTCTGTCTTTGTGATGACCCAGGGCATGGCACAAAGGCCACACAGTCAAATAAGCAATAAAAGTCCCTTTATTATCTCCAACTTTGCCCCCAAATGTCCGGGTTACTTCGGCTGGAGAAAAAAAACTCTCCCAAGAACAGTCTTTAAGTGGAGGAAATTCAATCCAAAAACAAAGTACATATAAACTGTAAATAAAAATCCACACAAACTGGACAGGGCAGGAGAAGGAATTGCAGACTTGAAAGGCCAGCAAAACACGCTCAGTTGGGAAGACACCAGGAACACAGATAAGCCTCCATGATACCTGATAATTCACTATTTCCTCCCAACAACTTTATGTGCGCAGTTTCCCTTTTTAAACACTGTGTTCCCAGTTGCAGCTAATGAAGGGAATCAGGGCCATTTCCTCCCCCAGTAAGCCAAGCGGCTCATGTTGCTCCCTTCTCCATTCCTCCCTGCATGCCCTAGGATGAAGAGTCGGTGGGCCTGGATCTTCCTCTCTCTCTCCCTTGCTCTACCTCTCCCCTGCTCTGCCCAGACGGACTTTATCCTTCCCCAGTTTCTTCTACAGCCAACAGAGCCACACTCCCACTCCCCATCAGCTGCTCAGCCTCCTCCTCCGAATCAGATTCTGACAGGGGCATGACAGTCTTCTTTGCCTTAAATCATCATCATATTCTCTATATCTCCCACTCTGCTATAACTCAGTTACAATAGACAAGGTTATTGTTACAGTTCTTTATAATAAGCCCAAAGGCTATGGGTGTTTCATTTCTGCTAATGCATTGCGGGCAAGGAGATAGATATATATATATATATATATATATATGGCGAAAATAATCACATACCAAGCAAAGAAAGATTTATGCTAGAAGCTTAAGTTATTTACAACCTGAAGTCATAAGAATTTCTAATCCTAGCCCATACTTCATTTCCGATGAACAATGTACATCATTAATCAAGGTGGCTGCATGGCATCTGCCAGGAAAAACAGGGGAAAAAAATGTTTTGTCAAGAAAAGTCTTTACTCCAGGGAAGCAGAAAAATCCATCGTCCTCTCCTGCTTCTTGGTGTTTTCAGCATTGTGTTAGCTTGGAAGCTTTTTTCATCAATCTGCAGCTATATCAGCCAGCTAATTAAACTACAGAGAGCCACGGAGCCCTGGTGTTATATATATTTTCAGGCTCCGTTCTGTATGAATGCAGCCAATTGAATTACAGAAACATGCAATCAAAGAGTCCAAAACTAAGGCTAGCCCTATCATTAGGCAAAGCAAAAATGATCACCTTCGGGTAGCTGACGTTTTAGAAGAAGCTGTGAGATTTAAGGGGAAAGTTACGTTCACACCTAACTAAGTTTTATGAGAATGGAATGGAGTGAAGTGGAATGGAATGGAATGGAATAGAATGGAATGGAATGGAATAGAAAATTCAGAATTAGAATAGAGAATAGGATAGGATGGGGTGGGGTGGGGTGGGGTGGGGTGGGATGGGATGGGATGGGATGGAACAGAACAGAAGAGAACAGAAGAGAATAGAATTCAAAATTAAAATAGAATATAGAATAGAATTCAGGATTAGGATAGGATAGGATAGGATAGGATAGGATAGGATAGGATGGGATGGGATGGGATGGGATGGGATGGGATAGGATAGGATAGGACAGGATAGGATTAGGATAGAATGGAATGGAATGGAATGGAATAGAAAGGAATAGGATAGGATAGGATAGGATAGGATAGGATAGGATAGGATAGGACAGGACAGGATAGAATAGAATAGAAAATATGGAAGGGAAGGGAAGGGAAGGGAAGAGAAGAGACGAGAAGAGAAGAGAAGAAAGAGAAGAGAAGAGAAGAGAAGAGAAGAGAAGAGAAGAGAAGAGAAGAGGAGAAGAGACGAGAAGAGAAGAGAAGAGAAGAGAAGAGAAGAGAAGAGAAGAGAAGAGAAGAGAAGATAGAAGGGAAGGGAATAGAAGAGAAGGGAAGGGAAGGGAAGGGAAGGGAAGGGAAGAGTTGGAAGGGACATTGGAGGTCGTCTAGTCTAACCACCTGTCTGGGCAAGAAACCCTACATTACTTCAGACAGATGGTTATCCAACATCTTCTTAAAAACTTCCAGTGTTGGAGCATCCACAGCTTCTGAAGGCAAATTGTTCCACTGATTAATTGTCCTCACAGTCAGGAAATTTCTCCTTAGTTCTAAGTTGCTTCTCTCCTGGATTAGTCTCCATCCATTGTTTCTTGTCCTGCTTCCAGTTGCTTTGGAGAATAGCATTACTCCCTTCTGCTTAGCAACAGAAAGTTGGAGCTCAATTGCAGTTGTAAGTTGAGGACTACCATTATACCATCCCAATACAAATCCCATTTTATATGCCCGACGTGCTACTACACACATCCGGAAGGAGCCAAACCTCTGGCGTAGCAGTGCACAATGCTCCTTTCATCCAGAAGAAAACCTCCTATGGACTCTCATAGCATTTCTCCTGGCTGTAATAAAGATGTTGCCCAACCTCTGGCTTTAATTCTCTATTTTGGGGGGAAAAAAGGCATTTATGTGCTATTATTTGGGTCCAAATCCCCCTTTGGCTTAGAACGGATCTTTTAAACATTGTCTAACGGTTAGACACCTTCGGTTCCACTCATTAGTCTTAGATTACTTACTTTCTCCTTGTAGCTTTGTTGCAAGCTAGTTATTATCCCTCTTTCTTTCTTTCTTTCTTTTTTCCCCCTGTGCAAAATGTTAGGCGAGAAGCAGCCTTTCTCCCCAGCACTGTGTTGAATGGGCCCTCTTGTTTTATTTATATTAGGCAGAATAACCATCGATTTGCTCCAGATCACGGAATACCAAAAAGCATTCGAAAATTCATTAATAACAGCGAGCGGCGGGCATTAACTTCTCCTTCGGAGCTGCTTTACTTTCAAATTCTTCCCAATGAATGACAACCTCTATTATGTGCCAAGGCACTATATCCACCCCTGATTTGCAAAGCATATTATCCCGGATCAATACGAGTGACAAAAGCCCCAGCTGACTGAAAGTAGCAATTCTGGAATTCGGGTGACATATGGTATAAAATCCCCCTGCAGCCACCATTTTAAACAGAGCACATGAAATTTCCAGCACCTTACAGCTTTACAATGGGTAGTTGTTTCTCTCCAGACACAACCAACCCTCTGTACTTAATCGCCCATTCCTTTATTAGGAGCGCCGGCAACCCCAGCAAAATGTTTCTCTCTCACACAGCAGGCGAACAAGTCTGTCCGGCAGGGAGATGATTAGTTGTTGGTCACATCTATTCATCTCTGTTCCCTGCCTTTTATCCCCAGAGCTAGTGGTGCGGCTTCGCTAGCAGCAGTGGCTCTTCCAGCCCCAGGACCGGCCCATAGATTTCCACTGCTCTCCTCTCCTCTACATCCGCACATCAGGCACTGTCCCTGGCTGTTCCTCCTCTTCCTCATCAGCAACTTCCAGACCTGGGGGCTGTTGGCTCTACATCTGAGGGCTGATGGATGGCTCAGGCTCCGCCTCTGTCTGTCAATTGTTGGAGCGGCTGGTGGCCAACAGGCCACAACACTTAGTATTATTTTCTATCCCCCTGTTTACATTTGTGATGTCAACCCACATACAGGGGTGACCTTCCCAGTCCTTTGAGGACGAAGTCTAAAAAGCCACTGCATTAAATTTCCATGCTCCACAGCCTGGGTTTGGCTGGTGTAGAGAAAAAAAGGACTAAGGAAGACATGATAGCAGTCTTCCAGTATTTGAGGGGCTGCCATAATGACGGGGTCAACTTAATTTCCAAAGTATCAGAAGGCAGGACAAGAAACAATGGATGGGAACTAATCAAGGAGAGAAGCAACCTGGGATTAGGGAGCAATTTCCTAACAGTGAGGACAGTTAACCAGTGGAACTGCTTGCCACCAGAAGTTGTGGATGCTCCAACACTGGAGGTTTTTAAGAAGAGACTGGACAGCCACTTGTCTGGAATGGCATAGGGTCTCCTGCTTGAACAGGGGGCTGGACTAGAAGACCTCCAAGGTCCCTTCCTATTCGGATTTGTATTCTGAAAACTGCTTTTGAGAATTCCCTGTTTAAAATGCATTCAGAACCCCATCAAGGAACTGTTGTCTTTCATCAGCTTTCAATCATCTCTAAGGACCATCCAGTTTCCTTTAAATTCACGCTCTGTAGTACCAACTCTTTGTTGTACAAAGACAAGTTTCTTTTCTTTTCTCTTTCCTTTTTCATTGTATTGAACATCAAATTACCTTGAAAAATAATGCAGCTAAAGAAATAACAAACAGCACCGTCGACTGGATGGTTCAATTTCGAAATTTTAGAGTCTGAGAACAATTGCTAGAAAGGATTCTTTTGATAAGTCGCTCTTGGTCAAATGGATTTTATGGCTTATTGTCCCAGGAATGAAAGTGATTCATTAAAGCTTATTTTTCCTCTTTTGATGAATACATAGAAGAATTTTATATAAACAAAAGGATCGTCAGGAGCAAAGAATCAAAGTAGCTAGGACAGATCTTCATTTAGGATTTATTTTATTTATTTATTTTTGTCAATTGCTTACAAGATAATAGGTCTAAGTAAAAACATAATTATGAATACATGGATACATATAAGAAAAATAAAAAATAAAAGAAGCAAGATGGATCTTCTATGCTTAATTATAAAACAAGGACAGCTCTGCGATATTTTTTTACCAAGCTCACAAAGTTGTGTTGAGTATCACTCTAAAAATCTGTAGGTAAGTTAAGACATGAAAAAGAATCGTGGCTTCATTTCAATTATATTTAGACCGAATATAATGAATTTGTAAAGCTAATAAAGGGGTATAGGGTTGAATTGAGGGGTCCTGGGTGGTCTCTGAGTTTGGTTCTTTTCTTGAAGACGTTCATTAACCAACTAGGTAATGTCATCAGTGCTAGAAAAGAGTTGGGTTTAGAGGAGGAGGAGGAGGAGGAGGAGGAGGAGGAGGAGGAGGAGGAGGAGGAGGAGGAGGAGGAGGAGGAGGAGGAGGAGGAGGAGGAGAAGAATGCCTATGAAGTCCTTAGTGCTCACTGAGCTTGCTTGTTTTCTTGCAGACATTTCATTCCCCAACTAGGTATCGTCATCAGTGCTAGTTTAGTATCTGCAAAGCAAAGCAAAGTAGTTTGGTTTGGAAGACAGTTTGCGTTCAGACCATCAAAATCCACATTTAGAAATCAATTAAGGCTTGGGAAGAAGCACTGATCATGATTTCCCAGTTCATTTGCGATGGAAAACTGGGTTCAACTGGTCTCTTTCCCTCTTTGTAGGAAGGCTGACTTCAACTGAAGTCAAAATGACAAAATCAATGACATCGTTCAATTGATCTCAAACGATAGTGCATGTTTCACCGCGTGAAATATTGTCAATGACTTGAAAAAATGCTTCTGATGGATCACCTCCTTCACACTGAACCCATCTTGGTGATTCCATGATCACATATTCATAGGCTTCTCTCAAGAACTAAGTACAAGTGGTTTTCCAGTAGCATCTGCCATCGTTTGAATAACGTAGTCAGAAGGAACCTCGGAGGTCTTCCCACTGTCAGAAAATTTCTCTTAATTCTAGTTTGGTCACTTCCTTGGTTAGTTTCCATCCATTATTTCTCGACTTCTGCTGCTTTGGAAAACAGGTTGTCCCCCTCTTCTTGAAGGCAACCCCCCCAAATATTGGAATATTACTATCATGTCCCCCCTAGTCCTTCACTAGACTAGACATACCCGGTTCCAGCAACCTTTCTTTATATGTTTTAGCCTCCTGTCCCTTAATCCTCTTTGTTGCTCTTCTCTGCACTCTTTCTAGAGTCTCAATGTCTTTTTCACATTGTGGCTAACAAAACTGGATGCTATATTGCAAATATGGTCTTACCAAGGCATTATAAAGTGGCTCTTATGATCTAAAAGAAATATTCCTTTAGGGTTATTTTCCATGCTCCTTGTTTATCTTACAGCCATAGTAGTTCCACATCCCAGTATTAACCATGCATCTTTCACCCAGTGGTGGGATTTAAATTTTTTTACTACCAGTTCTGTCGGCGTGGCTTGATGGGCATGGTGCGGCGTGGCAGGCATGGCTTGGTGGATGTGGCAGGGGAAGGAGACAGCAAAATCCCCATTCCGTCCCCAGCCAACTAACCTGCTTTCCAGCTCCATTCTCCTGTGCAGGGCAACCAAAGAAGACCCAGCCAATCAGCTGGGACTCAGGAGGCAGAGAATAGATGGGGGCGGGGCCAGTCAGCGGTGGTATAGGCCAGTTCTCCAAACTACCTCAAAATTTCCACTGCCAGTTCTCCAGAACTGGTCAAAACTGGCTGAATACCACCTCTGCTTTCACTTTTAAGCTTACCTGTATATATTATTGGTCCTGCTTGCTTACAGGTTCGTGGAAGTATTGTATGGAATTAGATCAGATGCAGATTTGTAAATAATCTAGAATCAAATAGACAGGAAACAACTCCACTAACAATTGCAAAACTTCTTAATAATAATATGCTGCCGAGTAACAGGCATTCTTGGGTAAGAGTTACAATGAAGTTAAAATCACAAGCAGTGCCATATGAAATACTCACACTTCAAATCCAACTGTTTGAAGCTAAGCATCCAGGATCACTCATCTAGATCATAAAAACATAAGATAATTATGTCATGGATTTTATTATAAGCAGTTTGGGTATTCTGTTGCTAGCCAATTTTGAACAGCCCAGATGCTAGTCACAAAAACCACTTGCTGTACAGCCTATTGTACGCTACCGAAATGTACGAAGAAGTGCTCTTGTGAGAGGAAATTACACTAACAAAACCAGCACCTGTGAAATGAATTTAAAAAGTAAAGAAACAAAATAGACAGGAAAATGTGTGCCCAAAAAATTCCTTGGTCCATTTTGCTTTAAAAATTACATAGGAACTAGGAAGTGTTAGTGCTAAGAAAGTGTTCCTACTCTGTAAATGCTGGAATCATTGCAAAGGCTAATTATTAATTTTCTGTTAATTTAAATAATAAAATTTGATAGTTGTAAAAGGACCACATCCAAAGTGCTACTAATATCTATAGCAAATATATATTCAAGGATACCTATAGATCCTTGTCTACGTGATATTACAAAACTAAGAGTTATTTTTAAAATTTCAGCAAAGGAAGTTGTTGAAACTAGCATTTCCAGAAAACTTCAGGGCACTTAAAAACCTTTTTTAGTTTACTACAGGTTTCTGTGTTTATTTGCTACAAAAACACGGACAGTTTTAAATGCCTAGTAGTTTTCTCTTTCCTCCAACCATAAATCTAAGTACACAAAAAAAAAAAAACATTTTCTCAAAACAAAAGGGAACTTTAGCATTTGGGAACAAAACACACTTTTCCCTTCAGAAAAGCAATTAAAAAGTCAATATGAAAATAAGTTATTAATAAACAGTGTCTTGTAACCAAGTGCTCTACAGTCATGGAAATCTAAGAAGAACGCTTGTACGATATTTTCCAAAGAATGGCTTTACAACCTCAAGCAATTAAAAAAATCATGAAATAGATGGAATTCCTATTTCTTTTTGCAGCTCTTCCCTCCACCCTCCTACCCCCATAATTTTCAATAATTTTTAGCCCCTAAAGCTCAGAGCACTGAGCCACAAAAAAATGAAATTGGGTGCAATACATACTCAATGTTCTTGTTTTTGTTTTTGGCTGACTGTGTGAGAATTAACATGACTGCAAAGAAATATTTTTCAATATACAGTATAATCCTAGTTGGTTATAAATACTTTTGATTTGATGCCTGGAGCAAAGGAGAAGAGAATCGCAATAACCAGTATCCCATGGAATGAATGAAACTTCAACATTTCAAGATTCCTGGAAAACAACTAGAAGATGTACTTCTGCCAAGGAGAGGAAAAATTTAATATCAACTTAGAAATTACAAGTAGGACAGAATAGAATAGAATAGAATTCTTTATTGGCCAAGTGTGATCGGACACACAAGGAATTTGTCTTTGGTGCAAATGCTCTCAGTGTACATAAAAAGAAAAGATACATTCTCCAAGAGTCAAGAATCATCAGGTACAACACTTAATAAGAGTCATAGGGTACAATAAGCAATCAAATCATACAAGGAAACAGTCAATATAGATTATAAGGATACAAGCAACAGTTACAATCATACAGTGACAAGTGGGAGGGGATGGGTGTATAGGAGTGATGAGGAGATTAATAGTAATAGTAGAGCAGACTTTGTAAATAGTTGAACAGTGTTGAGGGAATTATTTGTTTAGCAGAGTGATGGCTTTTGGGAAACTCCCCTTGTGTCTAGTTGTTCTGGAGTGCAGTGCTCTATAGCGTTGTTTTGAGGGTAGCAGTTGAAACAGTTTATATCCAGGATGTGAGGGGTCTGTAGATATTTCCACAGCCCTCTTTTTGACTCGTGCAGTATACAGGTCCTCCATGGAAAACAGGTTGGTAGTAATTGTTTTTTCTGCAGTCCTAATTATCCTCTGAAGTCTGTGTCTGTCCTGTTGGGTTGCAGAACCAAAACAGACAGTTATAGAGGTGCAGATGACAGTCTCTCCATCATCCTGGCAACACCAGAGATTACAGCATTCTGGATGAAACCTGCAAGTAATCTAAGAATGTAGAATGAAAAAAGATATTAGCCTTGAACAAGGTCAGAATGAGTGGAAAAGCTCTTCTCAAGGCTGGAATAATTCAGAAGAACGTAAAGAGTCCATGGTCATGGGTGGAGAGCAAAATCAAGATGGAGGTTTTTAAGAAGAGATTGGACAACCATTTGACTGAAATGGTCTAAGGTTTCCTGCCTGAGCAGGGGGTTGGACTAGAAGACCTCCAGGGTCCCTTCCAACCAGAGGTGGTATTCAGCAGGTTCTGATGAGTCTGGAGAACCAGAAGCGGAAATTTTGAGTAGTTTGGAGAACCAGCAAATACCACCTTTGACTGGCTCCGCCCCCATCTATTCTCCGCCTCCTGAGTCCCAGCTGATTGGCTGGGTCTCCTTTGGTTGCCCTGCACAGGAGAATGGAGCTGGAAAGCAGGTTAGTGGGGTGGGGAGGCAATGGAGATTTTGCAGTAACCTTCCCCCAGGAGTGGAGAGGGATTTTACAGTATCCTTCCACTGCCACGCTCACCAAGGTAGTAAAAATTTTTGAATCCCACCACTGGATTTAACCATGGCACCAATATATCCTGGTATCCTCTTTCTTCTGTTATTCCCTGTAATGTATATTCTTAGCTGCATTGACATTAAACTAGTATTTTCCCGCCCTTATTCTGACATTGTCCCAAGGTTAAGATAAGGCATGTTTTTTTTTTATTTTCTTGGTAGATTTCCACTTTTAATCTTATGGTCTTTTATTGATTAATAGATGTATTGGAGGAGTTATTTTGCATTTTAAGATGGGTGCAGTTTTGCTACACTGAGCAATAACGAATCACCGAGTTTTGGAAGCATCAAGTTCCAATCTCTGTTCAGCCATGAAGTCTGTGAACAAGTCATGTTTCTTTCAGTCGAGCAAATCTAACAGGATTTTTTTAAACACCAAGCGGAAAAGGCACTTTTTAATCCGCCTAAACTAACTCATGGAGTAAATAGAGCAAATGTTCTTCTAACAGAGGGAAGTGTGCATGAGGTAGAACCCATCTTATTTTTCCAAAGCACCTGAAGGCAGGACAAGAAACAATGGATGGAAACTTATGAAGGAGAGAAGCAGCCTGAAATTAAGGAGAAATTCCACAACTACGAGAGCAATCAACCAGTGGAACAACTTGCCACCAGAAGTTGTGGCTGCTTCATCCCTGGAGGCTTTGAAGAAGAGACTGGACAGCCACTTGTCTGGAGTAGTAGAATAGTAGGGGGCTGGACTAGAAGACCTCCAAGGTCCCTTCCAGCTCGATTCTGATTTTATTTTGCTTGCAACAAAACTTAAAATGGTTCAAATGGTTCAAACAACCCGAAAAACCTCCGTTTTATATCAAGATTCAAACTCTCGAAATCTTTCAAGGCCGAAGCACTTCGAATCGATGCTACAACCTTCAATCCTTCTGTAATTATCAGTCAAAAGTGTGGAGGAATTCAGAGTGTTCTGAATTCCCGGCTTAAGTTAATGAAGATTCGCGGAATCAGAGGCTAGGAGCTGACAGGGAGCTACGGATCCTGATGAATCTCGGTTGACAGGGCCCTTCGGAAGAACCATCCAACTTAGGTAGTTAGCTCCAGAAGAAACGATGCATACAATAAAGTGAAGCATAGGAACAGAATCACATGGGAAGTGGAAGGCTATAAGGTCCTCAGGTTTGAGATTTTCTCAAAGCATTAAATATTAAGGCCACATCCTTGAGCCAAATCCAGAAATGAAGTAGCAAGCAGGGCAGGTCATTTGAAATAACATTTCCTCCTATCATTCTAGCAGCAGGTTTTTTTTGCGTGTTATCATTTCCAGGTGCTTTCAAACAAAGGAGTATGTACAAAGAGATAGGTAGGGTGAGAACGGCTGTTGCCAAGCTCAGGTTTATTCATAACCACCAGAACAGATAAATCGGACATTGTTTTAGAAAAATTAGGGCTACTACCACTGGGTTGCCAAAATCTGCAGGATCTCTACATGCCGTTAATGGCAAAAATTCAGACTTTTTATTGCCAACAAGAACTGTTTGGTCATTGAAGAGCTAATTGGTAGACCTATCCTGTTTCCCGAAAATACGACCTACTCTGAAAGTAAGCCCTAGCTTGATTTTTACATGTGTCCCCAATATAAGCCCTACCCCCACACACACAAAATAAGCCCTAATTAAGATATGGCTGCAGCCTTGCCCGAAATAATAAAACGATTTAAGCTTTCTGCTCATGGGCACCCTATTCCCCTGAAAATATGACCTACTCTGAAAGTAAGCCCTAGCTTACCTATGATTCTATAGCTTGCTTCCAGAAGTTGTAGATGCTCCACAGTGGTGAGATTCAAATATTTTTATTACCAGTTCTGTGGGTATGGCTTGGTGGGCATGGCAGGGGAAGGATACTGCAAAATCTCCACTCCCTCCCCACCCCACTAACCTGCTTTCCAGCTCTGTTCTCCTATGCAGGGCAATCAAAGGAGACCCAGCCCTCAGAAAGTCATTATTTACAAGAGTTGTCGGAAGCAACTTGAGACAGAACTGCTACTTCTAATCCAGTGGTGGGATTCAATTTTTTTTGCTACCAGTTCTGGGGACGTGGCTTGATGGGCGTGGCTGGAAAAAGCTACTGTAAAATCTCCAGTCAGAGGTGGTACTTGCCGGTTCTCCAAACTACTCAAAATTCCCACTACCACTTCTCCAGAACTGGTCAGAACCTGCTGAATACCACCTCTGTTCTAATCCCCGGAGACAGTAACTTAAGAAGCATAAGAGGAACCAGGGTAGAATGACCCATATTTGACACTCTGTGTATATAATTTCCAAGCTTTCAAAGGAAGGACCCAAGGGTGAGCTAGTTTTTGAAACACCATGAAGGAACACGGCTTGTGAATCAATAAACCATTGGATTGAAAACCATGTTACTGTTCTATTTATGGCTGGCAATTGCTTGAAGATGCCTCTCTTTAATATAGAACCATCCAATGGTGGAAAACAGATAAAGTATTATCTATCTGCTGCCATCTATTGGTCATTCAGAGTTTTGCATCTCAGGTCTAGGAGAGAGAGAGAGAGAGAGAGAGAGAGAGAGAGGTGTGTTTAGATAGAGATAGAGAGATATATACGTGTAGATAGAGGTAGAGATAGATAGATGTAAGAGATAGGTGTAGGTAGAGATAGGTGTAGGTGTAGATAGGGATAGGTGTAGATAGAGATGGAGATAGAGATAAAGAGAGATGGAGATGGAGATGGAGATAGATAGATGATAGATAGATAGATAGATAGATAGATAGATAGATAGATAGATAGATAGATAGATAGATAGATAGATAGATAGATAGATAGATAGATAGATAGATAGATAGATAGACAGACAGACAAATACAATAGGTGGAAATGGAGATAGCTGGAAATGGAGATGGAGATATAGATGGAAATGGAGATAGATGGAAATGGAGATGGAGATAGAGAAATGTAGATAAGGATAGAGATAGGTGTAGATGGAGATGGAGATAGCGATAGAGAAAGATAGAGATAGAGATAGGCGGAGATAGAGATAGGTATAGATAGAGATGGAGATAGAGATAGATAGGTGTAGATGGAGATAGATGATAGATAGATAGATAGATAGATAGATAGATAGATAGATAGATAGATAGATAGATAGATAGATGGATTGATAGATAGATAGATATACAAATACAATAGGTGGAAATGGAGATAGCTGGAAATGGAGATGGAGATGGAGATATAGATGGAAATGGAGATAGATGGAAATGGAGATGGAGATAGAGAAATATATAGATGTAGATAAGGATAGAGATAGGTGTAGATGGAGATGGAGATAGCGATAGAGAAAGATAGAGATAGAGATAGGCGGAGATAGAGATAGGTGTAGATAGAGATGAAGATAGAGATAGATAGGTGTAGATGGAGACGGAGACGGAGACAGGCAGAGACAGAGACAGAGACAAAGACAGAGACAGGGATAGAGATAGAGATAGAGATAATTCTGGTCAAATTCCATCCATACTAACTGTATTTCCAATATCAGCACCAACCCTGTTTTTCACATGCCAAATTAACAAAACTGGCAGTTTTGGGGATACAATCACACCAAGTAATCTTTGCCTGCAGGAGTCTGCCCTTAACATGCAAGAATGTAAGCTATCTCTCTCCCAAATTATTTTGCATTATTCCAACCAGCATATGAGAAACAAATCTGTGTAGATTTTAATCAAGAAATGGTGTTCAGCTAACAAACCTTGTCTATTCAATAATGGCACATTTATTGTGGAGTTTCACAGCTAATTTATTCTGAGCCCCTTTTTAAAGGGCATTGAATGTGAGTACTGAGGAATTTAGTAAGAGAGGGAGAAACAGAGGAGTGCAACACATCAATGTGAAATTTATACTTAATTAATAAAAGCAAATTACTCAAGCCTCTAGCGAACCTATTTGTTAAAGAAAACCAAGCCAAAACACGACGCACATGTATTGAAGCAAACAAATACATCTTGGAATCTGGCTCCGAGAATGAAATCAATTTTAAAAAATATTTTACAAATTGCTTCTAGCCATCTTTCCCATTAAACTCTTGAAGCCCATTGTATTACAGGGTTTTTCAGGGTTGTTTTATTTTTTTTCACCATCTTAGTTATGCTCCACCAGTTTTAATAAATAAGTAATACAATGAGAGAGGAAAAAAAATGCTTAACTTAAGTGTTTTGTCACAAAGATGTAGGGAAGGGGAGGAGGAGGAAGAAGAGGAAGAGGAGGGGAAGAAGAAGAAGAGGAGGAGGAGGAGGAGGAGGAGGAGGAGGAGGAGGAGGAGGAGGAGGAGGAGGAGGAGGAGGAGGAGGAGGAGGGAGGGGGAAGAAGAAGAGGAGGAGGAGGAAGAAGAGGAGGAGGAGGGAGGAGGAGGAGGAGGAGGGAGGAGAGGAGGAGGAGGAGGAGGAGGAGGAGAGGAAGAGAGGAGGAAGAACAAGAGAAAGAGAGGAGGGGAGAAGAGGAGGAGGAAAGGACAAAGAAGAAAAGGAGGAGAGGAGGAGGGAGAGGAGGAGGAGAAGGAGAGGAGGAGAGAAGGAGAGGAAGAGGAGGAGGAGAATAAGAAGAAAGAAGAAGAGGAGGAGGAGAGGAAAAAGAACAGGAGGAGGAGAGGAGGAGGAAGAGGAGGAGGAGGAGAAGAGGAGGAGGTGGAGAAGATGAGAAGGAGAAAAGGAGGAGAGGAGAAGAGGAGGGGGAGGAGGGGAGGAAAAGGAGGAGAAGAGGGGGAAGAAGAGGAAGAGGAAGAGGAGGACAGGAGGAGAGGAGCAGGAGAGAGGAGGAGGAGGAGGAGGAGGAGGAGGAGGAGGAGGAGGAGGAGGAGGAGGAGGAGGAGGAGGAGGAGGAGGAGGAGGAGAGAAGGAGGAGGAGGAGGAGAATTCTTGAGCTCTTGAGCATCATCAGTTATCAGGTGGGGCATCAGAGACCCCACCTTTGTCCTCAATTCCATGGTGGGACAAGAAACAAAACAACATTTTTGGATGAAATGGATCCATTTCTTCCATGGATTCCTCAGCCCCTTTTCAAGACTTACCATGTGAGAATGTGTCATCTCCCTGTAAACGTCTTCACCCGAATCACAAATCATCTGAAAATGAATTTTAAAATGATAACAAGGCAAATCAAAGCTTCGCATGTGATAAAACGGCATGAGCCATCAACACATTCCGAAGAGAAATGGGTTTTTAAAATCTATACGTAATAACAGATTTAGTGAGCCATACATCTTCTTGAACACAAATCTATAAAGAGCATCACTATATTCATAATGGTAAATACGGAAGGAGATTCTCTGGTTATGATTCTGAACCAGGGCAGTGCTCCAAACAAGAGGGACTCCAGGTTTAAAGCCCTCCAAAGTTACAACCACCATCTGCGCCAGAAACCAACACAAAGTAGATCATGGTTTGTACAACAGTGTCCATAGATTCCTAAAAAATCTACCAAAACAGCCAGGGGGGGATTCTATCAGTTCGCACCTATTCGCTAGAACTGGTTGTTCACATTCTAAGCAGTTCAGAGAACCGGTTGTTAGAAGAAATTACTGGTCTAATCCTGTAAGGAAGGCAGGAAGGAAACATTCTGGTGTTGCTTATAGAAACTGCCTCTCCGTTAATCCTTATTACATTCTTGGCAGGACTAGACTTCCTGTCTTAGGAACTTCTCTAGAGCTTTTTCCCCTCCTTTGCTGGTACTTTGCTTGTGTGGAGTGACCATTCAAAGTTACAATGGCACTGAAAAAAGTGACTTATGGCCATTATTCACACTTACGACTGTTACAGCATCACCACAGTCATGAGAGGCCAGGCAAGGAGATGCGTGCCTCAATGTGAGTGACATTGAGTTGGCCACGCCCAGCCAATAACATGACCACCAAGCCACGCCCACCACCTAAGCCACGCCCACAGAAACGGTTGTTAAAATAATTCAATCCCACCCCTGAAAACAGCCCCATGTATAAGGTAGTCCCAACTGGATAAAATTAGGGCATTCGTAATATGGACTTTGCCTGATGTACCAATTAAACTTCATAAATTGAAGCTAGAAGTAATCCACTAGCTCAGAATGTTGTCCTTCAGGAAGAGTAGAATATATAACCTCATCAATGGTATTTAGGAGGGTCAAATAACAAGCGTTCTTTCCTTTTCAACCGCTCCTCGCTGTAAATCAGTTATATTTAAGCCATGATTTTTACAGCCTTGACTTTCTAAATGCATTTGGAAGAATATATATTGTGAGCCGGCAAATGCGCCCATTCACTAATATTGTTCTAATCAATTAAACATCAGCCGTTCCCCATATATCCAGGAAAATACAAGCACAAATCAAGCCACATTTCTTCTGCCGCTATTTTATGCAAAATTCATAGCGTGGATTCTTCAAACACTTCATAAAACCAATATAGTTTCTACAAGGGGTGCAGGGTAGATACCTTTGTCCAGGTGAATTTGATGAGAAAACTAAAGAGAGATGTATATACATATAAATCAAGCTGTTTCCTTTTTTTAAATTGTTTTTATTGTTTTTTCCCTTTTTTTTACACATCTCAATCAATAATAAACAGTACTGAGATGTATTCTTATACAGCTACATTACATATCAATATTATCTATATGTTCTATTTCTATACTTTTTACAACTATATAATACATTTCTTTTTCTTATTTCTTCACTTAATCCAGTCGTACCATTTTTCCCATATTGCGTAGAATTCAGAATCTTCTTTTCCTTTTAACCAACAGATAATCAGAGTTAGAAGGGACCTTGTAGGTCATCTAGTCCAACCCCCCACCCAAGCGGGAGACCCTACACCATTTCTGACAAATGGCAGTCCAATCTCTTCTTGAAAGTCTCCAGTGATGAAGCTCCCACAACTTCTGAAGGCAACTTCTGTTCCATAGATTGATTGTTCTCACGGTCAGAAAGTTTCGCCTTGTTTCCAGGTTAAATCTCTATTTTGGGGGTACAGCTTGTATTGGGCACACGTGTAAAACTCAAGCTAGGACTTACTTTCAGGGTAGGTCATATTTTGAGGAAAACAGGGTAGAATTTACACATTCTCCAAGACAACAATCGGTTACTCAAACTGAGAAGGTCATTTGAATCGAACTCACCTAAGAGATCAGTAATGCAGCCTTCGTGAAAGTAGGTCATTGTAGAGAAAGAGATGGAGGAAATAATAGCAGTTTTGCCCAAGAGAAGCCATGCTGTTCTTAGCATCCATAATAGTACTTCTGGACTATCAAGGTCTGTCAAGGACGATGAATCTCAAGATGTCCCGTTTCCTCCAGACAGCGAGATAAGAGTTGCAAAGGAACTATATTCGTAGAAGAGCATGCGAGAAATAAAATGTGGGTCTAAGGTGGGTACGTGCCTGATCCAACAGAGCTGTTTTTACGACTAACCATCACTTTAGAAGAGCTCTTCAGGGAGAAAAGAAAGAAGTTGGTTGTGGGCCTTCTGCAATAGAATTCTTTATTGGCCAAGTATGATTGGACACACAAGGAATTTGCCTTTGGTGCAAATGCTCTCAGTGTCCATAAAAGAAAAGAGACATTCAACAAGAGTCAAGAATCGTCAGGTGCAACAATTAATGATAGTCATAGGTTCAATAAGCAATCAAATCCTACTAGGAAACAGTCAATATAAATCGTAAGGAGACAAGCGACAAAGTTACAGTCATACAGTCACAATGAGAAGATTGATAGTCGTAGTGCAGACTTTGTAAATAGTTGGACAGTATTGAGGGAATTATTTGTTTAGCAGAGTGATGGCATTTGGGAAAAAGCTGTTAGCAGCAGGTGAGGACGGCTGAGGTCTCGGAGAGCGAGGACTCCAATGAGGGGCCTGCGTGTGAGGCAGGGATGGGGCCAGGACCATCAGGGAGTGGAGTGCTGTCTTTGGAGATGGTGGAGGCTGGCAGCAGCAAGGAAGAGGCCCCCGAGGAGCCTGTGCCCAGTGTGCGCATGCACGCAGGGCTGCTCATAGGAAAGAGCAGGTGCAGCAGCACAGGCGACTCGGGAGTAAGGCTGGAAGGTGATGGGCCCTCCCTTAAGAGATAAAAGTCAGCTGAGAAACCGGAGTTCTTTGCAGGAAGCAAAGAAGTTTTTGCACTCAATCCTTATGGACGTTTGGAATATCTTGGTTGGTGTTAAGAGACTCTTTGTGTTTGAAATGTTTCTTAGTAACTTTATCTAGTGTTCTTGGCAGCCTTGTACAACCTTGGCAAGGCTTGTTCTTATCAGAGACAATCAGTTTGAAACAGCCTTTTAACCATGAAGGAACAGAATTCGTAAAGAATCATTTCAAAGGTTTTGCTGTTACCACCATTTTGCGTTTGTTTCCTTGGAACAAGGTTTGGGTCAGAACAATTCCTCTCAAAGAGGACCCAGTGAAGAGAACCAAGCAGGTTCAGAACAGAGAACCAAGCAGAATAATCAGAATAGACCTGGAAGGGACCTTAGAGGTCTTCTAGTCCAACCCCCAGCTCAAGCAGGAGACCCTACACCATTTCAGACAAGTGACTATCCAGTCTCTTCTTAAAAGCCTCCAGTGATGGAGTACCCACAACTTCTAGTGGCAAGCTGTTCCACTGGTTGATTGTCCTCACCGTTAGGAAGTTTCTCCTTAATTCCAGGTTGCTTCCCTTCTTGATTAGTTTCCATCCTTATTGCTTCTTGTCCTGCCTTTGGGTGCTTTTGCCGGAAGTTAGAACCCACCTCTTTCCGAGAAAAATGAAATATTTTAGGCTATATTTAAAGTCAGAATATTTCCCCTAAAAGAGATTCAGAAACTCGGAGAGGCAGAAACTCACCAACCCACCCACACACACATACACACCTTTGTTTAATGGGCCATTAAGGCCTGGGCCAGCCTATTCTACATAACAAAGATCTACCTCCTTCAAACAGAGCCATAAGAGGAATTGCCCAAAGCCCTTTCATTAGATCCTCACTGTGATGGACTGGCAATTGAAAAATGATGGGAGACGCAGGGAAGACGTCTGAGCAACTGCCAGCCCCGAGAGCCCTCGAGTAGCAGTATTTATTAAGAAAATGCAAATACAAAATCAAAACAATGACTTCAACATTAGCTCAGCAACATTATCTAGCTAGGCCTCAGCGAAGGTGATAAAGTTCCCGTGAGAAAGCAGGGCACCAAAGGTCTCATGGGAATGGCTCGGATAGGTACTGTGAACTCCCACACAGATTCCTGGCCTCTGAGCTTTAGCAGATCATAACAGGATCAAACTCTCATCATAAAGACACTACTGCCCTCATGAGGAGCGTTTGTGATACCCCCAGATCTTACAAAGCTGTACAAGAACTTGCAGAATATGATGGATATATTACCACATCTCACCGAGCAAGGCTCAACCAAGCCCGGGACTCAAAAGACAACCTACCAAGTTGACTCTTGCATGGCCCCATGAGAGCCTGACCACCAACCGGAACACAAGCTCCAATTCAAAAACCCAACAAAAGACATAAAAACCAGGCAGTCTCAGCATCTCCCCTTTTTTGTCTTCGCCCAGGAGCTCCAAGGCATATGATCCTGTCCGCCATTAAACCATCTTTCTAATCAACCTCCAGGTTTCCAGTGTCTTTCTTCCCCACTTGGAACTAAACCCAGAAGGATATTTTCTTCCAGCATGTTGGAGAATAATTTGATCCCCACCGTCTTCCTCGTGGCAGCCCCTCAAATGCTGGAAGACCACTGTCCTGTCCCCCTTAGTCCTTCTTTTCTCTAGAGTAGTCAACCCCAATTCCTGCAGCCGTTCTTCATACGTTTTGGTCTTCCAGGCCTTTCGCTTTTTATCACGGTGAGCCCTGGCTGCAAATTTGATCTCGTCCTCTACGGGGAGAGGAGGACAACCTTGGTTTTCTGCTCTCTCTTGTATTTTTCCAAAGCCATCTATCTACCACATCCTGAGAAAGAAAAGAGAGGGAGGGGAAAAGGGGAAATTGCTGGAACCAGCCCGAGAGACAAAAGGAACTTCTTCCCATTTAAGAGGCCGGGCCGCTGCTTTGGAAACACCAAGAGCGAACAGAACAAACGTTTATGTGCCAATTATCATTGAAAAGCCATTAGAGATGTGGTGGGCAGCTCCTCCGGCGCATAGATTGCAAACTCCTCTCTCCGCACACACAAACAGCTTCATGTGGGGGCTCTTTAAAAAAAAAACCGCCTCCCCTCCCTTCATAATGATGGAAATGAACCGGAAAGGAGACAGTGAGGTTTAAAAAAAGAAAGGAAAACTTTGGCCTGTCTAAGGGTTTTTTTTTTTTTTTTTTACTTTTTCCCGCTAACAAAGTTTTATTCATGAGTTGTTAACCGCTTTGTTGAGCAAATCGATTTATCCCAGCGACCTGTCCTTGCCTTTCGTTTTCAAGATGGCAGATGGCAAAGGGCTAACCCTAAGCCGGGGTTGGGGGGGGTTGTTGCTTTTTCTGGCTCAGTCTCTGGGAAAAGGATCAAGATGCTTTTCAGGAAAGAAAGAAAGACAAGAAAGAAAGAAAGAAAGAAAGAAAGAAAGAAAGAAAGAGAAGAGAGAGAGAGAGAGAGAGAGAGAGAGAGAGAGAGAGAAGGAAGAGGGAAGGAAGGAAGGAAGGAAGGAAGGAAGGAAGGAAGGAAGGAAGGAAGGAAGGAAGGAAGGAAGAAGGAAGAAGAAGAAAGAAAGAAAGAAAGAAAGAAAGAAAGAAAGAAAAAGAGGAGAGAGGAGAGAGGAGGGAGGAGGAGGAAGGGAAGGAAGGAAGGAAGGAAGGAAGAAGGAAGAAAGAAAGAAAGAAAGAAAGAAAGAAAGAAAGAAAGAAAGAAAGAAAGAAAGAAAGAAAGAAAGAAAGCACGAGGGAGGATTAGAAAGGAGGGAGGGAGGACGGGAGAAGGGAAGGGAAAAAGGAAGGAAGGGCAAGGAAAGAAGGGAGGGAGGGTGAGGGAGGGAGGGAAGAATGAAGGGTAAGGAAAGAAGGGAAGGAGGGAGGGAGGAAGAAAGGAAGGTCAAGGGAGGGAGGGAGGGCAAAGGAGGGAGGGAGGAGGGAGGAAAGAAGGAAGGGCAAGGAAATGAGGAGAGAAGGAAGGCAAGGGTGGGAGAGAGGGAGGAATGGAGGGCAAAGGAGGGGGAGGGAGGGAGGGAGGGAGGGAGGAAGGAAGGAAGGAAGGAAGGAAGGAAGGAAGGAAGGAAGGAAGGAAGGAAGGAAGGAAGGAAGGAAGGGCAAGGAAAGAGAAGAGAGCAAGGGAGCACGAGAGCAAGGGGAGGGAGAGGGAGGCACGGAAGGAAGGAAGATAGAAAGGAAGGAAGGAAGGAAGGAAGGAGGAAGGAAGGAAGGAAGGAGATAGAAAGGAAGGAAGGAAGGAAGGAAGGAAGGAAGGAAGGAAGGAAGGAAGGAAGGAAGGAAGGAAGGAAGGAAGGAAGGAAGGAAGGAAAAGTAAACTTTCTTTGTCACATTGTTTTCTTGGCAAGGTTTTGGGCTTCCAGAAAACATTTTTTTAAAAAAATTGAAAACCTGAGCATTTACCGGAGATTGATTTTGCAAAGAAACATCCTAGCCATTAATCTTGGCATGAGCTAAGACACCAATAGTTCAGAAATAGTTCAGAAACCTTCCAAAGTACGGCGACAAGAGCATCGTAGACAATGAAATAAGAGGGGGAGACGCAGCCTTATAGCCAACGAAGCATTGCCCTGCAGTGGGGGGGACAGAGATGCAGGGAAAGACGGAGGAGCAGAGAAAAGCCCTGGAATATTGAAATTTCTGTTTAACCCCCAAAGCTGCTTTAGCCTCTGAGCTGAGCTAATGCTGGAAGAAGAAAGGGGAAAAAAAATATGTGTGGTTTTCTTCCTCCCGTCAGAAAATAATACTTTAAAAACCTCATTGTCTTTACAGTAAGTATTAAAGAGAACCCCCTTGAGAATAAATTGCCTCCTTGACAATGATAGTAAAGCTTGGTGTTATTTTTGCGTTTACTGGCACTTGGCTAAGTTGTTGGCAAAATTCCCATGCTGATATATAGCGGTAGCGTGTTCTGCATCCATACAAGTTGCGTGTTCAAATAGTCCGACTCGCCTTGTTAAAAGCAAAAAACGACGGGTGGCACCCGCGCATGGATTTATTTACGGGCCTTCCTCACATCCTGGACATAGACACTACAGAGTGTGGTGAGCACAGCCCAAAACATAGTGGGGTGTTCCCTGATACCACTAGATGACCTCGCTAGGGCTCGCTGCCTTAGAAGAGCAAAGAAAATCCTCAGGGACGACTCGCACCCCAGTCAGCACTTCCTCACTCTCCTACCATTGGGTAGGAGATAGAGAAGCATAGCCAGCCACACCAACAGGCTGAAGAACAGTTTCTACTCGTGGGCTGTCAGACTCCTGGACGGAAAATAACTTCATGTCAACATAGTATGATAAACTTGCGGGCGTGTTGTGCAACAAGGTCACCCAGTGTAATAAGATTGGGACTGGGTTAGGGACTTCTGCCCACACTGTGAGTTGTGTTGCGGGTGGGGTGCATGAACAAAGGTTCAGCCAAACTCATTGTACACATGTTGTACTCTGACAATAAAGGTATTAATAATAATAACTGTTTCAACTCCTTTCCTCAAAATGACGCTATAGAGCCCTGCACACCAGAACAACTAGACACAAGGACAGTTTTTTCCCAAAGGCCATCACTCTGCTAAACAAATAATTCCCTCAACAATAATTATTTGCCATCACTCTGCTAAACAAATTATTCCCTCAACAATAATTTTTTGCCATCACTCTGCTGAACAAATAATTCCCTCAACAATAATTATTTGTCATCACTCTGCTAAACAAATAATCCCCTCAACACTCTCCAACTATTTACAAAGTCTGCACTACTATTACTATTAATCTTCTCATCACTCCTTATCACCCATCCCCTCCCACTTGTGATTGTATGACTGTAACTTTGTCACTTGTACCCTTACGATCTATATTGACTGCTTCCTAGTATGATTTGATTGCTTATTGTACCCAATGACTATCATTAAGTGTTGTACCAGATGATTCTTGACTCTTGACGAATGTCTCTTTTCTTTTATGTACACTGAGAACATTTGCACCAAGCCAAATTCCTTGTGTGTCCAATCACACTTGGCCAATAAAGAATTCTATTAATATTCTATTTGTAAGCTGTTTTGATTTGATTTGGACCAATGGTGGGCTGCAACCGGTTTAACAACCAGCTCTGTGAGCTCACACCACACACGCAGCATTCAATAAACACCCATTTGAACCTTTCCAGCTCACCTTCTAGCTTTCCCCGGTAAGTAGAACAACTGAGGTGCGGTAATCCACTTCGCCATGCAAATCAGCTGAGCTGCAAAAGAAGGAAATGTAAGATGGGATGTGGGGGGCAGGGGTGGGGCCAACTGATTGTCGTTCAGACCAGTTCAAGCCCGCCACTGATTTGGACTTTAGAAATGAGGACTGTTAAGATATTGAAGATTTAAGAGCTGACCAGCTGCTGTAAGACTGCTGTAAATGCTGTTACAATGAGAATGAGTCAGCAGGGTTATTGCTGCT
Organism: Pseudonaja textilis; assembly: GCF_049901715.1. Classification (NCBI taxonomy): domain Eukaryota; kingdom Metazoa; phylum Chordata; class Lepidosauria; order Squamata; family Elapidae; genus Pseudonaja; species Pseudonaja textilis. The sequence goes on from NC_141997.1 coordinate 49,883,408, forward strand.
TTAAGAAGCTGTCTGTATAAGGGCAGCCATGAGAGGGCATATTTCTCTCTCCTCATCTTCTATCTCCATTGTAGTTCTCTGTGCAGAGTAATGAAGACTGATTGATTGCCTGGGGTGTGCCGAACACATGTGTTGGTGTGTGTGTGTGTGTATTTATGTATGTATTTATATGTATATACTGTGTTTCTCACAAAATAAGGCCGGGCCTTATTTTGTTTTAACCCCCCCAAAAATGGTTAGGCCGTCTTTTGGGGGGTGGCTTAATTCCCCCGCTTGCATCCTTGGGAGGGTGGGCAGTGATGGCTTGGATGTTGACCTCGGCGTTGGTGGCACCTGCCTGCCAACCGAAAGAGCCAGGCCGACCTGAGCTTGGCTTCCTTCCCAAGTCCCTCCAGCCACTGGGAGAGGCCGCCCAAGGCAGTGATAGCGCCCACCCGTCTGTGGAGAGGGAGTCAAGACGACGACCTGCGCCATGTCCTCCTCTGAGCTGAGCTCCGCCGAGTGAGCACCTCGGCCCGATGCCCGTGCCGCTGCAGCGTTTGGAGCTGCTGGCGCATTTGGAGATGCGTGGGGATAGGGACAGGCTGGGCAAGAGGTGGAAAGGTTGCAGGCGGTTTCAGGCTCTCTCTGTCGGACCTGCTGGCCAGAGAAGCAGCGCTGCTGTCGCCTTGCCTCCCCGTCCACAGACAGGTGGGCGCTATCACTGCCTTGGGCAGCCTCTCCTGGTGACCCCTTCATGTTCAGGCTGGAGGGACTTGGGAAGGAAGCCAAGCTCGGGTCACCCCGGCTCTTTCGCTTAGCAGGCAGGCGCTCACCCATGGCTCGCTTTCCCAGCTCTGCCCAGCCCACACGGCTCTGGTGCAGCCCTGGTGGGATGAGCAGAGGGCCTGGCGGGGAGGCACTTGCTGCCTTGGTGAGAGCTCTGCCACCAGGCAGGAGGGCCCACCTGTCAGCTGTGCTGGGCACCCCAGGTGAAGCTCTTCGTGCTCTGCCCAGCGCCAGGCAGGGATGGCGGCTGGGAGCTTCTCCTGGGGTGGGCCAATCCTGCGCTGTGGCCCCGGGAGATTTGCCTCCCCATGTGGAGTTGAGCTGCCCTCTCAGGCAGAGGAGGCTTTGTCGTACTGGTAGTAGGGCATCGTTTTTAAAAGAATTGGCTTTGCCTTTGAAGGCGAAGGGAAGGCGGTGACAGGAGAGCCTGAAGCCGGGTGTCTCCGCCGGGCTCCGGTTGCAGGGAGGAGCCCTGGCTGGCTGCGCATGGCTGTGCCAAATGCCACGGCATTGCTCTAAATGGTAGCACAGGGAGAAGAGTAAGCAACGGTGGCAGAAGGTCTCCCGATACGAAGCGCCCCACCAACACCAAAGTCAACGCAGGCAGCACCATATCCGGGTATGCAACAAAAGTACTTCCTAATGGCAAGCCCCCCCCCTCCGCCATTCCCCCCCATTTCACATGTTTAATATAGGCCTTAATTTGGGGTGGCTTAATTTGATTTTATGCCTATAAAACATGCTGGGACTTCCTATTGGGGGAGGCCATCGTGTTGGAGAAACAGGGTAGCAGTCTTGTATATAAACCACTGTTAAAAGACAAACTCTCTGTGTGCTGTGTTGTGCTCCTGGGTTGTCTCACAATAGGAGTCATGCTGCAAACACTTGACAAGGGCCATTAAGTAAACAGGGTTTACTTACTCATTACGTAGCCTTTGAAAATCTAGATGCAACCCTGAAAGTCTATTCACAGGGTTGAACAATGATATATTTGGAAGCGGAGCATATCAAGGCCGATTGGCATTCTTACTGGTCTCAAGGTCAGTAAAACGAAGCTGTATAGAGCATTGCACACCAGAACTACTAGACACAAAAACAGTTTTTTTTTCCCCAAAGCCATCACTCTGCAAAACAAATAATTCCCTCAACACTGTCCAACTATTTACTAAGTCTACACTAATATTACTCTTCATCTTCTCATCACTCCTTATCACCCATCTCCTCCCACTTGTGACTGTATGGCTTGTATCCTTATGATTTATATTGACTGTTTCCTAGTATGATTTGATTGCTGATTGTACCCTATGACTATCATTAAGTGTTGTACCTTATCATTCTTGACTCTTGACGAATGTATCTTTTCTTTTATGTATACTAAGAGTATTTGCACCAAGACAAATTCCTTGTGTGTCCAATCGCACTTGGCCAGTAAATTATTCTATTCTAAATATGCAAAAACTCACATGAAAGGCACAAGAGATGATCTGGAAAGGCTTAGCAATGGCTTGGGGGAAAAAAAATCACTATATTCAGTGATCAGACAGGATCCTGCCAGCATGAAGAACTACAAGGTAGAAGGATCCATCAAGACAGCTAAGGAGGCTGGGGGGTGGATTTAACACCTTCCAATTCTTAATCCTTTCCCATCTCGTGTCTAGGTTAACAGCAGTAAAGGTAGTCATACATATATTCATACATGCAGAACAAAGCCGGATGGGACCTTGGAGGTCTTCTAGTCCAACCCCTGCTCAACCAGGAGGCCCTATACCAGTGATGGCTAACCACTTTGTCATTGTGGGCTGAAAGTCCATGTGTGGGTGTGTGACAGTGCACGCCAGTGCCTGCACCCAAAATGCAATAGGTGTGCGACCCACTCCCTCCACCCCAAACACATGCATGTGTGACCCACGGCCCTCGTTTTGGGCCTAGTAGGCCTCCCTACAGCCTCCTGGGAGCAAAAATGGGGCAGGGGGGTGGTGCAGGGCCCAAAATGGGGGAGTGTGGAGGGGCCATGCCGCAACACCCCCTGTGTTCCCCCTGGCCCCCATGAATGCACACGTATCTCCCACATATGTCCTGTCCCTGGTGCACGCGTGGCAGAGACCCAAAAATCAATCGGTCAGTGGGAGGTGTGCGCACGTGCATGATGGAACTGAGCTTGGCTGATGGCTCGCGTGCCTGCGGAGAGGGCTCTGCTCTCACCTGTGGCCCGCGTGCCATAGCTCTGCCATCCTGGTCTAGATCCCTTGCTTGACCCAAAGGTTGGTCCCTTCCGGCTCTATTCTGATTGACTTACGGCAGTTTAGAATTGTGAACCCAGCCTCCAAAACTCTCAGTGAATGAATTTAGGTAAACTATAAGGGAGTTAACCAGCCAGTGGCTGTAACGGAGTAACTCACTCATTAAATTACTTCTTTGGCAAAGTACTTCCCCAACAGAAGTTAACTAAAAGGAAGCTTGCTCTATTCTTCAGCTGCAGTTCAGTGACTTTGATAGATTTATTGAATCTACATAGACACAGATCTCTGCTCTCTCCCAGTTTCAATTACGGTCCCGTGCCACAGACGTCTCTTAAGCCACCGAAAGACAGAATTTGAAGATATTCACGGGCTTGAGTCTAAATTCAGCAAGGCTGCCGTATCACTTCTGAAATCTTGCTGAACTAAGCCACTCAGAGTCATTTGTCAGTCCCCATTATGAGCCTTTGTTTTCTACTCTGCTTTCTAATCTTGATTTCAGTTTTTTTTTTAAACTCTCTTTTTCATCAGCTCAGCAGTTCCAAATGTTCCCTCATTATTCCTGGGGGGAGGCGGGGTGATTTCCCTTCCGTATTAATGGGCGTTTTAGGAAGCAGAGTTAGAACAAGCATCTGAGCAAGAAAAATAAAATAAAATTCATCAACCTTGGATTTCACATCCAAGGTCAGCTGAAACATCCTGTTAAGTAACTCGTCCTGAAAAGCATTTTGTCCTTGTGTTCTATGCAGTTTAATGTTAGCGTGTTGTTAACTGGAGAGGCGTTCTCTTGGTTAGAAAGAATTAGTTCACCCAGAACACAAAATTATGATTTACAAATGTCAGTGGCTGAGTTTAAGCTTAGAACAAGCCAGGTTTGGCTTTGTGTGAACTTGACCATATAGAATGTGCTTTTATGCAGCACAACTGCAAAACATTTGATCTACAGCTGTTCTCAGGTTAGCTTATGTCCTAGGCTCTGGTTAGTCCTTTAATTTAGTCCAATTATGTTGCTACTTTTTAATAATCCATTTTCTACCTCCATCAAAACAGGAAGTTTTTCTACGGTTGATCTGCATTGTACTGTTAACAAAGGGGAAAGTCCATATAATAACGCTACAGAAAAACAGAAAAACAGAGTTGGAAGAGACCTTGAAGGTCTCCTAGTCTCACCTTCTGCATTCATCAGGAGACTCTTTTCCATTCTGGACAAATGACTGTCCAATCTTTGCTTAAAAACCTCCAGTGCTGGAGCACCCAACAACTTCTGAAAGCAAGTTGTTCCACTGATTAATTGTTCTAACTGTCCGGAAATTTCTCCTTAGATCTAGGTTGATCTTCTCCTTGATCATTTTCCATCCATTGCTTTGTCCTCACTTTGAGAATTTGGATAAGAGCTTTTTTTTAAAAAAAAAGAAAGCCTCCAGAGATGCACCCAAACTATCTGAAGGCAAACCATTCCACTGGTTTAGTTGAGTTGTGTTAGGTTGGGTTGGGTTGGGTTGAGTTGAGATGAATTAGGTTTTGTTGGGTTGGGTTGGGTTGCATTGCATTGAGTTGTGTTGGGTTCAGTTGGGTTGAGTTGAGTTGGGTTGAATTAGGTTGAGATGGGTTTGGGGATGGGATGGGTTGGATTGGGTTGGGTTGGGTTGAGTTGGGTTGAATTAGGTTGAGATGGGTTGGGTTGGATTTCCTCTGTGTTCTAGAATCTAGCACATTGGTTGGCCTCCTCCCGCTTTCCTGTTCTCTTCTCCCAAATGGAAATGCAGATTTAAAAAAAATTCCTTTGGACCATTCCCAAAAGATGTGAAATGAGCTCTACATTCAGTGCCAAGTTTTTCCCACAGCACCACACATCAGAATGAAATCTCAGGAACATGGTAAGTAAGAGAATAGTGTGGTGAAAAAGCCTCTTTGGCTTTCTGTACATTTCTCAAATACAATCTCTAGCATGGGGGAGCTCATTAAAAAAAATCTGTACATCATTTTTGTTCCCTCCTTCAAAGGGAATTCTGCCGTCGCTTTTGGGATGGGGGGGGCATTGAAACCCAGACAGGTGAAAACAAAAACCTGTTTTCTATTTTACCTGGTCCTAAACCACATCTGTATAAATACCAGGAGGCTTGCAACATTGCTGTGCCTTTTCTGATCATTCCAAGATTTATTTATTTATGCAGCTGTCCTGTAGCATCTGCTGAATTTGTATTAGGCGAAAATAGAGTTTGCCAGCATCCGTGAGCAGGCCAGATGGTAAGAGAAATCTTCAAATGAGTTTGCCAACAGGATTTTTGTGGGACGCTACGCAGCATCTTACATAAAAAAAAAGTGATATCACATAAACTCATTGAACATTCAAGGAAGAAGGGGAGGGAATGTTATCCGAGGAAACATACAAAATTGTACATCCTTGCATAATATATTTTAAAACGGAACTAGGATGTGGTTTTTTTGAAAGGCTGGGAGGTTTCTAGATTCCAGCAATGTTTGCAGCGGTCAGGATCAGAGTGGTGAATTCAAACAGTTCTGACCAGTTCTGGAGAACCAGTAGAGGAAATGTTGAGTAGTTCAGAGAACCGACAAATATAACCTCTTGACTGGCCCCACCCTCCCGATTCTATTCTCTGCCTCCCGAGTCCCAGCTGATCAGCTGAGTCTTCTTTGGTTGCCCTGCACAGGAGAAGGGAGCTGGAAAGCAGGGTAGTGGGGTAAACAGTTAAACAGATAATCAGAGTTGGAAGGGACCTTATAGGTCATCTAGTCCAGCCCGCTGCCCATGCGGGAGACCCCACACCATTTCTGACAAATGGCAGTCCAATCTCTTTTTGAAAGTCTCAAGTGATGGCGCTCCCATCACTTCTGGAAGGCAACTTCTGTTCCATGGATTGATTGTTCTCACTGTCAGAAAGTTTCTCCTTATTTCCAGGTTAAATCTCTCCTTGTTCAGTTTCCATCCATTATTCCTTGTCTGGCCCACAGATGCTTTAGAAAATAGATTGACCCCTTCCTCTCTGTGGCAGCCAGGGATGGGATGCTACCAGTTCGCACCTATTCGCTAGAACTGGTTGTCAACATTCTAAGCAGTTCCGAGAATCGGTTGTCAGAAGAAATTACTGGCCTAATCCTGTAAGGAAGGCAGGAAGGAAACATTCTGGTGTTGCTTACAGAAACTGCCTCTCCATTAACCCTTATTACATTCTTGGCAGGACTAGACTGCCTGTCTCTGGAACTTCTCTGGAGATTTTTCCCCTCCTTTGCTGGTACTTTGCTTGTGTGGAGTGACCATTTAAAGTTACAATGGCACTGAAAAAGATGACTTATGACCATTTTTCACACTTATGACTGTTGTAGCATCCCCACAGTCATGAGAGGCCAGGCGAGGAGATGCGTGCCTCGATGTGAGTGATATTGAATTGGCCATGCCCAGCCAATAACATGACCACCAAGCCATGTCCACCCAGTCACATGACCACCAAGCCATGCCCACCACCTAAGCCACGCCCTCAGAACTGGTTGTTAAAAATTTTGAATCCCACTCCTGGTGGCAGCCCCTCAAATATTGGAAGACCGCTATCATGTCTCCCCTGGTCCTTCTCTTGACTAGACTAGCCAAGCCCAGTTCCTGCAACCGTTCATTGTATGTTTTAACTTCCAGTCCCCTAAATCATCCTGGTTGCTCTTCTCTGTACTTTTTCTAGAGTCTCAACATCTTTTTTATAATGTGGTGACCAAAACTGGATGCATTGCTCCAGGTGTGGTCTTACTAAGGCTTTATAGAATGGTATTAGTACCTCCTTTGATCTTGACTGAATCCCTCTGTTAATGCAATTTAGGATTAAATTGGCTTTTTTGGCTGCTGCTGCACACAGCTGGCTCCTATTTAGCTGGTTGTCAACTAAGATTCCAAGATCCCTCTCACAGTTACTGCAATTGAGCCTGATTTCACCCAGTCTATATGTGTCCTTGTGGTTTTTCTGAGTGGGGTGGGGAGGGAATGAGGATTTTGCAGTAACCTTCCCCCTGGAGTAGGGAGGGAATGGAGATTTGACCGTGTCCTTCCCCTGGCATGTCTACCAAGCCACACCCACAGAACCAGTAGTAAACAACTTTGCATCCCACCAGTGGTCAGGATGTTGACCCAAATTGAGCAATGGATGCTACACCCATCTTGAATGTACTTTGTGACACATGTCACAAACAATGGCTCTGATTGCCATTGTGGTGACTGCTATTGTGAGTCTTTTTGATACTGGGGAGAGTTTATCCCAGAAACAGAAAAGGAATGAAGGACAGAAGAATGTCTTCCACAAACTTTTGGAAAGCTTAAGATAGCACTTGAAATAGCAAAGAGCTGATCTTCCCGGCACAAAGAAAGACTAGGGTAGCCTCATTAATCTGACCACTTTTTATTCGGCTAAGAGGCCTAAGAGAGATTCCTAGTTCAAAGACAATGCACCATAAAAGAGTTAGAAGGGGCCTTGGAGGTCCCCTAGTCCAACCCCTGTTCAGGCAGGAGGTCCTATAACATTTCAGACAAATGGCTGTCCAGTCTCTTCTTGAAAACTTCCAGTCATGAGACACCCACAACTTCAGGAAGGAAGCCACTCCATTGATTGATGGTTCTTGCTGTCAGGAAATTTCTCCTTAATTCTAGGGTTTCTATGGAGATTCTCAGTCATCATGGTTGTCCCAAAGGTGTTTTTTCAAGAGGCAACTGGACTTTCTGGTTTGTTTGTTTGTTTTTTCTTGGAAGATGTTTCACTTCTCCTCCAAGAAGTTTCTTCAGCTCTGACTTGATGATCAGGTCCTTCCATTCCCCAACATCCAGTCAGGGCTGAAGAAGCTTCTGGGGTGAGAAGCAAAAAACAAGGAAGAAAAACAAGGAAGTCCCTCTGCCTCTTGAAAAAGTATTTTGGGGACCTTAAAGTTGGTTCTCTCCTTAATTAGTTTCCATCCATTTCTTCTTGCCCTGCCTTGGAGAATAGCTTGACTCCCTCTTCCTTAGGGAGTCATCGTCTAATGAAAAGAAGGACTAGGGGAGACATGATAGCAGTCTTCCAATATCTCAGGGGCTGCCCCAAAGAAGAGGGAGTCAAGCTATTCTCCAAAGCACCTGAAGGCAGGACAAGAAGCAATGGGTGGAAACTAATCAAGGAGAAAAGCAACTTAGAACTAAGGAGAAATTTCCTGACAGTGAGAACAATTAACCAGTGGAACTACTTGCCTCCAAGTAGTTGTGAATGCTCCAACACTGGAAGTTTTTTTTTTTTTTAATATAAAAATTTTCCTTTATTAAACAAACACACAAACACAAACAAAAACTACAATAAAAATGTTGAACCTGGCACTGTCTTCCTAACATCAATCTTTGTCATTACTTTGCTAAATCCAATAATATTACATAATTTCATTCCGTATACATTAACTATACATATAATCGTTCCTTATGTACATGAATCTTCCTCCTCTCTATCCAACCATAAAATTTGTCCCATGTTTTATAATAATCTGAATCTTCCTTATTTTATATTTTATATTTCCAAGGTCCCTTCCAACTTTGTTATTCTAGTCTTTCTGGCAGGCCGTTAGATATTGGAAGACTGCTATCATGTCTCCCCTAGTCCTTCTTTTCACTAGACTGGACATATCCAGTTCCATAGAAGGTCATCCGCTGAAGAAAGAAAGTAAAAGGAGCTCCTGATCAAAGACTTGAGGGACCATACACTCCTCTTTCTCCTTCCCATTTAAACTCTTTTAAATAGAGCATCCTATTCTCATCACAACTCCCATTAGAGGTATAATTAGAGATGCCAAGCAATTGTCATTAGCGGCTTGACTCACAAAGATACAGTGAGAAGATATTTTCTACCCAGCATTTTTCATTACCGGGATTTTCTTGATAGGTTTGTTAATTTCAGAAACAGAGGAATTGCTATTTTCTCAAGCAGAATCATAAATTAGGTTGTGTGGGCTGCGGGGAGTAACGGTGTGGATGTAATAGATCTTCTCTTAATCATAATGTTGACCCAGAAAATGCTGTGAAGTTTAAATCTCGCCGTTAGGTTATTTTTTTATATATAAAATATTAAACCTTTCCGCTTTCAGATCGCATGCTTACTGCCTGGGGCGCCCTAAACCTATGAACCGTAACCATCTACACAATTCATTGGTTGGAAGTTACAGTTGGAAGTTCCACCTAAACATCTTCCTTTGTAGCAGAGGTGATAATTCATCAAAGGGTTCCTGAAAATAATCTCCCAAATAGGCTCCATGGATGGTGGAGAAATGGACATTCCTATTCTACTCTTAGAGAAATATGCAGGTTTCTGGAACTGATGTCCTTATTCCCAATAAATAGAAGTGATTGAGGGGTCCCCGGTGCTCTCTGAGCTTGGTTGTTTTCTTGCAGATGTTGTGTTACCCAAGCTAGGGAGCACCATCAGTGCTAAAAGGGAGGGGAGGAAGGAGGAGGAAGAGGAAGGAGGGAAGGAGAAGAAAGGAGAAGGAGAAGAGAAAGAGGGGGAGGAGGAAGAGGAGGAGGTAGTTTAGAGCAGCAGTCGCCAACTGGTGGGCCGCAGCCCACTGGTGAGCCGTGATAAAATTTTGGTGGGCCGCAGAGAAATCTCACGCCCAGAGCACCCCCCACAAAGCAATTAATCCAGGCTGTGCAGAAACACAAGGCTGCGCCGCCCACATGCCCCGCAGGAACCATCCCTGCCCACTCACTCCTTACCCGGGAACCTTGCCTGCTAAATTGCTATTTTTCCTTTTTTCCAATCATCATCTCTTGTGCTGTGCCAGGAGACTTAGATTAGCTAGGATGCAGGAAATGGTTGGATTTCTTGTTTTCTAGTTAGTCTTTAGATCTTCGGCTCTGCTTTTAAGCACAGCCGAACCTCCCTTAGGACTGAAGGTTCTGTTAATCAGTGCAGACTCACACAAGCAAATTTGAGAGACTGAGCTAGCCGATGGCAGATAGATAGATCACTGAATGATTCTGTGAGCAACTCAATCTGCCTGCATGCTTTGTCTGATTTTGGGTAAAAGTTGCTCTTTTTTAATAAAAAATTCAATATTTATATATTTATAATATTTACATACAAGCCATGCCCAGCCATTCACATGACCACCAAACCACACTCACAAATTAGGCCATGCCCACCAAACCAGTTAATGGTCCCTGAGATTTAAAATTATGAGTTTGGTAGTCCCTGAGGTCCAAAAGGTTGGCGACCTCTGGTTTAGAGCCAGGGAAGACTCTGCGGTGCTCTCTAAACTCGGTTGTTTTCTTGTAGACGTTTCATGACCGAACTAGTGAACATCATCAGTGCTAGAAGGGAATGGGGTTTGTGGAAAAAAGGAAGAGGAAGAGGACTGTGAGGACCTTTGTGCTCTCTGAACTTAGTGCTTTTCTTGCAGATGTTTCATGACCCAACTAGGTAACATCATCAGTACTAGAAGGGAGTGGGGGTTTGTGGAGAGGAGGAGGAGGAGGAGGAGCAATGTGGGATCCTTGCCGCTTTCTGAGCTTGGTTGTTTTCTTGCAGACATTTCATTACCCAAATAGGGAACATCATCAGTGTTAGAAGAGAGTGGGGTTTGTGGAGTGGAGAGGAGGAGGAGGAGGAGGAGGAGGAGGAGGAGGAGGGGGGGGGGGGGGGGGGAGGAGGACTGTGGGATCTTTCTCTGAGCTTGGTTGTTTTCATGCAGATATTTCATTACCCAACTAGGTAGCAACATCAGTCCAGATCATGTAACTTGAGTTTGACGCTGGTGTGTTAATTATCAGATCCAGGGTGCTGATAAACACTAGGACAACCAGTGCCGGTTTATCTTTCAATTTTGATTTTCTAACCTGGATACTTTCTGATCTTCATCAATTCATGGTCTGCTATCTTCTGCTATCTCCTAATGGAATAACAGAGTTGGAAGGGACCTTGGAGATCTTCTAGTCCCAAGCTCTCCTCAAGCCTACACCATTTCAAAGAAGTCTTTGTCCAATCTCTTCTTAAAGAGATGTTGGAGCGTTCACAACTTCTGGTGGCAGACTGTTCCACTGATTAATTGTTCTCACTGTTAGGAAGTTTCTCCTTCATTCCAGGTTGCTTCTCTCCTTGACTAGTTTCCATCCGTTGCTCCTCGTCCTGCCTTCTCAGGCGCTTTGGAGAATAGCTTGACTCCCTCTTCTCTGGGGCAGCCCCTCAAATATTGGAAACACTGTCATATATCAATTTTCTACATGGTTCTTTGCAACCATGGTTACATCCAGTAAGTTATGAGCCAATATTTTATTAATCCCACAATATTTTAACCTGCTCATTTACGAGTGTTTCTCCAAGTCTGTTTTCCCACCAATTTGAGCTGAAAATAAGATCTATGGTTCTTCTGCTTCTATATACAACTGAACTTTGAACCATTTGATGATTTCTTTTTTTAAAAAAAAATGCATTACTTCAAAATAAACAGACAAAACCAAGCTTTTTTTTTCATTTTTGTTGTTTGATCATTATTATTTTTTTTAATCTATTAGCTGCATATCAAGCTACCTTTCTGATCTTCTGCCTTTTTAAAGCAAACTATTAATTTCGAGGGTTACCTGTTTTAAAGCATTTGTTCAGCAGTGTATAATGTTAAACCTTTTGCCTTAATCACTTGAGATCAGCTGTCTGGCCTGGAATAAAAGATGTTTGCCGGCTTTATGTGAGGAACAAAAGAAAAAGCTATTTATCAAAAACATATTAGCATATTTTGCCTCATTAATAACGATGCTGCAGCTTTAATTTGCTTAATTATCGCATTTTGAATTCAACATGGTAGCTAATTAACCCAAAGCATAGAAAACAAATGCAGAATTATAACCTGCACAAAATAAACTCCTGCCTGAATGCCTTTGTGCCCGTCTCATTATTTCCGTAAAATCGATCTTGGTTACTTGACCCCTCCGCGATATTAAAATCATGATCTATAACCTAATTAAGTTGGGTGCTTTGAAATATATGACACCCTACTGAAGGGAAGCCAACACAAAGTCGTTTTTGAGATACTGTTGGTTGCCACCTGAGGAACCCCAAGCACAAATGTCTTGTATCATGTCGGTGTGGCACGTCTGTAGAAAGTTAGCAACACAACCCTCTCCTAGAAGAGTGAAATATTTGGAGAAACATTAAAAAGGCAGGATATTACATTTCCCTAGATGAGAAATGGAGAAATGGTGCTCTTGGAAAGCGACCCCGCACCTTCCTTAATAGTCCACAGTAGATGCCAGCACTTAAGAGCTAAAAAGATAGGTAGCTCTATTCATAGGCAAAAATTCCCTGCAAAAATTTCAAACAAAGGTAGGATTAGCCCTCAGCCACAATAGGAATTTTCCAACAAGCCCCTTCATTGCATCAGCCAAACTTCAATGAAGCTTAACTCAGACAAACTTGTAGGATTTATACATAGCACTATGGGAGTCTGACAACAGCCAATAGAACACATGTTCTTGCACAGGAACAGGAAGCTCAAGGGCAAGGCCCAAGAGAAGGTATAAATACCTCTCCCTCCCAACTCCATGGGGTCAGCTGCCCAGGATCTCAAACCCATGTGGGTTCATCATTAAACCATCTTTCCAATCAGCCTCCATGTTTCCAGTGTCTTTCTTCCAGCCTGGAATTGAACCGGATGGATATTTTTTCCAACACATCAATGGGTCAGAAACTTTTTGGTCTTCCTGCCTTCGCAATCCTAGCGAGCTTTTAATAAGTCACGATAAATAAAAAACTCATCAGAGGATCCCATATAGTGAACAGGTCCTCTTCAGGAGCATCCTTGTTTCAGTCCGAAGCAAGGACAGGTCTAGTACACTGAAAATATTCTCCTCTTCTTTTTCTCCTCCTCCTCCCTCCCCTCCTCTTCCTCCTTCTCCTTCCTCTTTTCCTTCCTCTCCTCCTCCTCCTTCTCCTCTCCCCCTCCCCCTCCTCCTCCTACCAGCAAACCCCATTCCCTTGTAGCACAGGTGATGTTAGTTTGGGTCACGAAATGTCTGCAAGAAGACCAAGTTCAGAGAGCACCAAGGACTCTCCCTCACGCTGAAAATCCCCATCGATTCCAGGGGAGAACTATTCCCCCATCCGAATGCAGGCAAAGCAACAGCCATCTTTGTTCTCAGTCTCTTCCTAGAAAGGCGACATGAAATAACCATGTCCGGCGACGTCATAACGTTCCCCCTTCCTCTCTTGCCCCTAAGAAGGAAAAGAGTCAGCGAGCAGAACATCAGCTAGGAAAGGGGTAGGTGTGAGGAAACCCTGACTTTATTACACATTTTACCAGCAAGATGAAAAAGGGTTATTGGCAGCTGTGTCACGCTGCAGATCTCATGGCAATAAAATGGGCCATTTGTGCACGGGGTGTGTGTGTGGAAATATATGATTTCATTCTTGAACGGACAAATACAAACAAGCCCAAGCCACCAAATTTAGATTTGCCATCGGTGGCGGGGGGAGCAGAATGTGACACACTGATCAGACAAGGCTTAGAGTCTCGGGCCAATTTAGGATAGAATAGAATAACAGAGTTGGAAGGGGCCTTGTAGGTCATCTAGGCCAACCCCCCCACCCACCCAAGCAGGAGACCCTATACCATCTCTGACAGAGGGCAGTCCAGTCTCTTCTTGAAAGCTGCCAGGGATGAAGCTCCCACAACTTCTGAAGGCAACTTCTGTTCCACGGGTTGATTCTTCTGACCGTCAAGCTATTTTTCCAAAGGCCAGACAAGGAAGAATGGATGGAAACTGATCAAGGAGAGATTCAAACGAGAAATAAGGAGAAGTTTTCCGACAGTGAGAACAATCAACCAGTGGATCAGAAGTTGCCTTTGCAAGTTGTGGGAGCTTCATCACTGGAGGCTTTCAAGAAGAGACTGGACTACCATCAGAAATGGTGTAGGGTCTCCTGCTAGAGCAGGGGGTTGGACTAGATGATCTACAAGGTCCCTTCCAATTCTGTTAACCTGATAAAATAAAGCTTCGAGAATCGCAAAAAATCTAGTCAACCATTAGATGGCGAGAGAGGGTTAAGAGTTCCCCACCTGTCTTTACTGCCATCTAGTGGCTGCTCTGAATTTTGCACCACAGATCTGTCTTTACAGTCCTTAATATTCTGTTTCCAACAGCATATGGTAGATCGATATTTTCATCAAGCAAATGACTGCAGCCATCAATAATTCTCTTACTGACCAGACAGGATATTATTATCTATACATGGGTGTCGTTTTGATTCAGCGCTTACCAACTATCTCCACCCCTCTCTGTTTGTATTTCATCAAGTTTGGACAAAATCCTTGGGATCTCTTTGCAAATGCCTTTTTGTCTTTCCAAACCATAAATAATGTGTGTCGACAAAAATTTGCCCACTTCAGCAATTCCTCATCTTATTTTTTTATTTTTTCAGCAAATCGCAATACTGTAATTGAAAAGTGTTTGCCAACAATCTCATAAGCAAGCTATTGTTATGGATTTTTAACCTAGGCTCTGGGGGACAAGAGTCAATGCTATATATTGAGAGGCCGTTAAAAGTAGAGCGAACTCGAATAATTTATTATGGCCACTCACAAACAAGTTGTACTTATTGCCATAGGTTTATTAGTTCTTTCCATGCCAACGTTCCCTGTGAATAATAACAATACTGAATATGATACTGAAAAGATAGATTGAATTATAACGTTATCCTTCCCAAAAGTGCTTCTTTCAGGAGGCATCTGGACTTTCTTGTTTTTTTTTTCTTTTAAAGATGTTTCACTTCTCATCTCAGAAGCTTCTTCAACTCTGACTGGATGATGGTGGGGAATGGAAGGGTTTATATTCCTTGCAGACAGCTGGTCATTTGCATCTTTTTAGAGGGTTGTTGAAGTACTTGGAGGTTTATCTGTGTCTTCAGGGTCATTTGAGTAGTGGTTGTTTTTTGGGGGGAAGCACCTTTGGGACAACCATGACCTGGAGGATTGAAAATCTCTATAGACTTTTAGCCATATAATTTGGGATGAACACCCTTGGAATGGGGTGGGAGTAGGAATTGATTTCCAGAGGGAAAATTGCAGACTACAGGAACCATTTTCACTACTCAGGTGACCCTGAGAACACAGAGAAACCTCCAAGTGGCCTCAACGACCCTCTAAAAGGATGCAAATGACCAGCTGTCTGCAATAAATCCTTCCACTCCCCGCTATCCGGTCAGAGCTGAAGAAGCTTCTTGGATGAGAAGGGAAATATCTTCAAAAGAAAAAATAGGAAGTTGAGTTGCCTCTTGAAAAAAGCACCTTTGGGACAGCGGCAGTAATTCCCTTAACAAATGTGTCGAGAAAAGTCATAAAATGGAATGAAACTCACTTAACCAATTTCTCACTTGGCAACATAAATCCTGTGATCCGTTGTGGTGCTATGTCAAAGGCTATATGTACAATAAAATAAAATAAAACCACAAAGGGCAGACGAATGGACCATTAGGTGTTTTCCTACCATTAGTTTTCAATGTTTCTAACTTACATTGGAAAAATTCTACCATTTTATCTGCTCCACAATCAAAAGCCTTCTGCCTTTTTTTATCAGGCAAAGGAAAATAAATGAATAAATCTACTTCGAAAGAGGTTACCATGTTATTCTACCAGCAAAAAAAGGAAAGGAAAAAAAAAACAGCACAAGCATCTTGTGACGTTTTAAGGACTCACAGATTTATGATAGCAAAAAGCTTTCATGGACAGAATGGGCTCTTGCCCACAAGAAATTATGCTGCAGTAAATCTCTTGGTCTCCACGATGCCATAAAAGGCTTTGTTATTAAATAAAAGAAAGTGAATAATATGTATTTTTGAAGGTCCGAAGTTATTGCGGCCCCGAAAAAAAAGGGACTTTTTTCACACTTACGACCATGGCAGCATTCCCCGTGGTCACGTGGTCAAAATTCAGAGGTTTATAATAAAAAAAAAAGATTCTGGAATGTTCAGAGATGGATAGATTAACCCTAGAAATTAAAGGAAAAGGAGATTCGAACTATTTAATAAAGTGGGAACTATTCTATAAATGGTTTAATGACAGCTATTGAGGTTAGAGGAGTGGAATTTGCTGAAATATGGTTTATAGGAAAAAGAAAAACAGATGAGTAAATATTTCTGATGGTTATATAATCAATACTATAATGGAAGATAATATAAGCTATAATATGATTGGTGTTATTGCATATTTGTTTACATATTATCACATATTTGTAGACAGACAGACAGACAGACAGACAGACAGACAGACAGACAGATACAGTGGTGGGATTTAAAATTTGGTTTCTACCGGTTCTGTGGGCGTGGCTAGTTGGTCGTGGCAGGGGAAGGATACTGTAAAATTTCCAGTCTGAGGTGGTATTTGCCGGTTCTCCGAACTACTCAAAATTTCTACTACTGGTCCTCCAGAACTGGTTAAAACCTGCTGAATACCACCTCTGGATGGATGGATGGATGGATGGATGGATGGATGGATGGATGGATGGATAGATAGATAGATAGATAGATAGATAGATAGATAGATGGATGGATGGATGGATGGATGGATGGATGGATGGATGGATGGATAGATAGATAGATAGATAGATAGATAGGAGATTGATTAATTGATTGATTGATGATAGATGATAGATAGATAGATAGATAGATAGATAGATAGATAGATAGATGAGAGATAGATGGATAGATGAGAGATAGATGAGAGAGAGAGAGAGAGAGAGAGAGAGAGAGAGAGAGAGAAGGATAATAATGACAATGATGATATTTGTATGTTAACGCCTTGGACACCTAGAGAGCACACTGCTCAACATAGAAAGGAAATGTATGATATAAAACAATAAAAAAAACCTCAAAAAATATTCAGAAGCTTGGCAACTGGCAAGTATTTATGACTGTTGCAATGTCCTGGGATCTTGTGATCCCCTTTGGCAACCTTCCAACAAACCAAATCTATGAGGAAGCCAGATTCACTTAGCAACCATGTTGCTAACTTCACAACTGCAGTGATTCGCTTAACAACAATGGCAAGAAAGGTGCCTGTCTCATTTAGCAATGGGAATGCTGGGCTCAAAAATGCAGTTGTAACTCGAGGACTACCTGGGTTTACCAGATACCACCCCTTCTGCTTCCACGCTAGCCTCTGAGAGTAGAGTAATTAAAAGGCCAGGATTCAAAGTTACATCCTATTTGACTGTTGCCTGTATAAGAGAGTGAGCGACAGGTAATTTGACTTGGCCCCAGTGGTGCGATTCAACCAGTGTAACAACCGGTTCAGTGAGCGCGCACGCACAGCATTTAGAAAGGACCATTTTTATTATTATTACCTTTATTGTCAGAGTACAACCTGTGTAGAATGAGATTGGCTGAGCCTCCCTTCATGCACACACACCTCCAACACAATTCACAGTGAGAACAGAAGTCCCTAACCCAGTCCCAATCTTACAACACCACGTGACCTTGTTGCACAACACGCCGGCCCTGCAAGTCTATCCGACTATGTTGACATGAAGTTATTTTCCGTTCAGGAGTCTGACAGCCACGGGTAGAAACTGTTCTTCAGACTGTTGGTGCGGCTGCCTCCGCTTCTCTATCTCCTACCCAATGGTAACAGAGTAAAGAAGGGCTGACCAGGGTGCGAGTCGTCCCTGAGGATTTTCTTCAATCTTCTAAGGCAGCGAGCCCTAGCGAGGTCATCTAGTGGTATCAGGGAAGAGCCCATGATGTTTTAGGTCCAAAAAATGGCCCAGAAAACAGGCTGAAACATAAATGGGGGTGGGGCCAGCCAATGGTAGGATTTGCCGGTTCACCGAACTGTGCAGAATCTTAACAACCAGTTCACTTAAACCAGTGTGAACCGGCAGCAGCCGACCTCTGCTTAGCCTTTCATGCGTAGAAGTATCCCTATGATTTGATGATTGCAACCTACGAAACAATAATTACTCCTCTCTTTTGATTTATGAAACTTCCTTTACTCAACCTACCTTATATTCATTTCCCCCATGGTTTTCAGCCCGCGAAGCTACTCCAGAGCAAAACGATAAACACAATTTTTAAGCCCTAGAGCAATAATCATAAAACACCCACGGTGCTAATGACAGCAGAGCAAATGTATTTGCATTTGATTGTGGTTCAGATTTGTTGAGCCATTAAAACAGACCAATTAAAATCAATGGGATTTAAGATGGACGTCCCATAGATTTCAACATTCAGCAGCTACTCAGAATATAACCAAGTTAAGACTCGGTTATCATTACAACTCTTGTGGCTATTATTTTCTGTTGAGTTCAAACACCATTGTAGAAACACAGAGGGCAACCAAAAGCCAACCAGTAATATTCAATACAACACAATGTTTAATTTCATTTTTCTGCTTGGTTTACACTAGTTCCATGGTGTCATTTCTGTTTCTTGTGGCTAGCCTCCATATATACATTTCCTAAATAAATAATAAATACCTCAGAAAGCCAGATGGATAACAATCTTTTTTAATTTGATAGCCAATTTGGAAGTCTTTATTGTCTTAATTGAGAGTTCATGGTCACTGAAAAATCTTCTCCCTACCTGATGGTCAAATTCACCTCAAAACATTTACACCCAGAGTAGGGCACACATGTCTCCGGTACAGACTTAAAATGGTCAGTTTTCTGCTGGACAAAGCAATCCTACAAATGCATTGATAAGCTAAGCTATTTAGATTAGTAAAGAGTGAAACCAGCCCATTAATTATTCGGTTGTCTCTGGAAGGAAACTGGTGACCAGTGTAAGTCTCAATACAAACTAGCATATTGTGTTTCAAGAGGTGAGTAAACAACAATAGCCCATCGACTCTGCATGTAGTTCTAGTTTAGTGAGAAGAAGGACTAGGGGTGACATGATAGCAGTCTTCCAATATTTGAGGGGCTACCACAAAGGAGAGGGGGTCAAGTTATTCTCCAAAGCACCTGAAGGCAGGACAAGAAGCAACAGATGGAAACTAACCAAGGAGAGATCCAACCTAGAACTAAGGAAAAATTTCCTGACAGTGAAAACAATTAATCAGTGGAACAACGTGCCTTCAGAAGTTGTGGGTGCTCCATCACTGGAGGTTTTTAAGAAGGGACTGGACAACCACTTGTCTGTAATGGTGTAGGGTTTCCTACCTAAGCAGGGGGTTGGACTAGAAGACCTCCAAGGTCCCTAACTCCTATTCTACTCTTCTAATTTCTATTCTATTCTAATTTCTATTCTATTCTATTTCATTCCATTCTATTCTAATGTCTCTTCTCTTCTCTTCTAATTTCTATTCTCTTCCTATATATTCTATTCTCTTCTAATTTCTACTCTATTCCGTTCCCTTCTATCTCAGTAGATCAAAAACGGTATAAATTTCCCACAGCAGAACTTATCGCCAAGTCAATGTGTTTGTAAGGGAAGTGGGAACGATGAGAAAAACCATTCAAATTTAAGTCTCTCCAAGTATTTATTTATGCAGCTTGTGTATTGCCATTAACCTTTTATTGGGATGGTGAGCCATGAGGTAGATTTACAACTTACCAAAGCTCCAAGAATTCAGGGCTGGGTGGTAACAGCTTCTATAAAAACAGAGTAATGCACCAAGAGGCACATATTACGGCCCCACATCCAATAAAAACAGATATGAGATAAAATCTCTATTAAAATGCTTAAATGTTTTGGTGTGCTGAATCCAAAATATAAGAATATCCAAGCTCCATTGAGCTAAACAGGGGGGCGGTAGGGACCACAGGAAAGGACTAGAAAAATGATGAGGAAATGCTGAAATGTCCAGGAGTCCTGAAAATTTGAAAATATAATTGACCAAGTGGACATTTTCTAGATTGCAATGCAAAGGAACCAAGGAACGAGGTTGTAGCAATTACAAATGCCCTGTCATGCCCCTGTTGGAGACTGACTCCAAGGGAGAGGAGGAACAGCCGACAGGGGGTGGAAGTGTAGCTCCAGAGGTTGTGGAGGAGGCTGAGGAAGGGCAGAGGCCAGCTGAGCAGTCAGAGAAAGACCCAGGCCCATCCCCTCTTCCTCCTAGGTCACACAGAAAAGAACGGAGAAGGAAACAACATGGCTTACAGGAGAGGAAGTGGCCATGACCCCTTCGTTGGATGCAGCTGGGGGGGTTGAATAGTATATAGGAGGGACGTTTAAAACACAGCATTGCTAGAAGCAAAGCATGTTTATTACTGGCTGAGGTTGATCTTGGATGGCATTCTTCCAACGGACTGTGCCTTGTTATTTTCTTGAAGTTTGCAATTAATCATCCTGGTCTGTCGTGAAAATTCCTTCAGTGCAGGAATTCAAAGAAAATTACCAGTTCTGTGGGTGTGGTGTGGCTTGGTGGGTGTGGTGTGGCTTGGTGGGTGTGGCTTGGTGGGCGTGGCAGGAGAAAGTGACTGCAAAATCCCCATTCCCTCCCCACCCCACTCACCTGCTTTCCAGCTCCGTTCTCCTGTGCAGGGCAACAAAAGGAGACCCAGCCAATCATCTGGGACTCCAGAGGCAGAGAATAGGTGGGGGCGGAGCCAGTCAGAGGTGGTATTTGTCAGTTCTCCAAACTACTCATAATTTCCGCTACCAGTTCACCAGAACTGGTCAGAACCTGCTGAATACCACATCTGGTAGGGACACTGGTGCGCTGAGGAATGGAGTGAGGTCCACGGTAGACCGTTTGAGGTTAAAGTTTTGGGGGTTTGAGGATGTGACAACAGAGCCAGGTAGTGAGTTCCAGGCATTGACCACTCTTGTTACAGAAGTTGTATTTTCTGCAATCGTGTTTGGAGCGATTTACTTTGCGTTTGTATCAATTGTTTGCCCGTGTATTATTGTGGCTGAAGCTGAAGACATTGACAGGTAGGACATTGTAGCAGACAATTTTGTGTATCAAGCTTAGGTCAGACCGTAGGTGGGTGTAGTTCTAAGTTGTCTAAGATCCAAAATTTCAAGTCTGGTGGCCTAAATCATTGTATTTGTGAGCTGAGGAGTGGATTTTCCTCTTCTCGTGGATTTTCCAACCTCAGGAAGTCACGGCGTGTCAACTTGAGCAAGAGGCACAACGTATCGGAGCACATGACTCCAAAGAGAAACGTGGTTTTTTTTTCTCCTGCCACGACGAATGCAACTGTACGCAAGTATTAATTCCTCGGCTTTGAAACCCCAGCCCTTACAACCTCTTTCCTTTCTTGTTTCGTTTGCAGGCAATCCAGTGGTTAACTCTTGAAGGTGCTGAGTTGTCATTTCTGATTATTCGTTACCGGCACGGCAAAAACCCAGGGCGCTTCGCAATGAGCAGATTTCTCTCTCTGCCGCCGAGTTAAAAGAAAGAAAAAAAAAGCAATCTAGCACGAAAGCAACGCAAACTGGAAGAGGCAGGCAGGCTAAAGGCCTGAGAACAGTTCAGGCAGAGGGTGAGAAGCAAGCTGTGAATGCAGAGGCCTTCAAAATGGCCTACTCGCCAGGCGTCCGTTTCCCCATATGGCATTTCCAAATCTGCACCTCGGAGCAACTCATTAATCTTTGCATTCTTAGGAGTGGGGGCGCGTCTTAAATAAGGCAATTCCGCGTAAGCATGAGCCGAGTGCCACTCCAAACCCTCCAGCTTCGTGGAGTCTCCTTCAGGTGCAACTGTGGGGGAAAGGGATGTTCTACCTGTCCCTTTTAAAAGTTCGTGTAGTGGCGTCTTCTGAGATAAACAGAATGACAGTTGGAAGGAACCTTGGAGGTGTTCTGACCCAAACCTTGTTCCAAGGAAACAAACACAAAACAAAGATAACAGCAAAAACCTTTTAATGATTCTTTACGAATTTCATTCCTTCCCGGTTAAAAGGCTGTTACAAACTAGTTGTCTCTGATAAGAACGAGCAAGTCTGCCAAGAACACTAGATAAAGTTGCTAAGAAATATTTCAAACACCAATCAAGTCCACAAATGTCTCCACACACCCATCAAGATCCTCCAACATCCATAAGACTTGAGTGCAAAAACTTCTTTGCTTCCTGCAAAGAACTGCAGTTTCTCAGCTAGCTTTTATCCCTTAAGGGAGGGGCCATTACCTTGCAGCCTTACTCCCAAGTTGCCCGTGCTGCTGCAGCTGCTCTTTCCTTCGAGCAGCCCTGCGCGCACACGCATTGAGCGCAGGCTCCTCGGGGACCTCTTCCTCACTGCTGCCAGCCTCCACCATCTCCAAAGGTAGCATTCCACTCCATGATGGTCCTGGCCCCATCCCTGCATCACACGCAGGCCCCTCATCTGCGTCCTCGCTCTCTGAGACCTCGGCCGTCTGCAACTGCTTCTGGCAAACCACAACAGGAGGTCTTCTAGTCCATCCCCCTTCTCAAGCAGCAAACCCAATAAAATTTCACACAAATGGTTTGTCCCATCTCATCTTAAACAGTGATGGAGCACCCACGAGTTCTGGAGGCTCAAATATGCTGCATTTAGGGTTGGGTAAAATGGTTGTTTATGGCCTTATGCAATAGCATCAAACATTCTCTTGCCTGGATGATCTTTAAACTAACTTCACTTTGAAGGATCCTTGGTGCTCTCTGAGCTTGTTGTTTTCTTGCAGACATTTCACTACCCAAAGTAGGTAATATGATCATTCGTTGGATAATGAAATGGCTGCAACAAATCAACCAAGTTCATAGAACTCTAAAAGGCCCCATAAGTATCTTCCTCCTCTCTCCTTACTCCTTACTCCTAGATCCCCTAATCCTCCCCTTCTCCTCCCTTCCTCCTCCTCCTCCTCTCTCCTCACTCCTTACTCCTTCTCCACAAACCCCACTCCCTTCTAGTGCTGATGATATTACCTAGTTTGGGTAATGAAATGTCTGCAAGAAAACAAGCAAACTTATAGAGCACCAATGATCCCCTAATCCTTCTCCTCTTCCTCCTCTTCCTTTTCTCTCTCTTTTTTTTTACAAACCCTACTTCTTTCTAGCACTGATGGTGTTACCTAGTTTGGTAACGAAACGTCTACAAGAAAACAACCGAGCTCAGAGAGCACCCAGGGCCTCTTGTTTCAAACCCTGAGTTACAAATATTCTCCTTTGTAGACCTAGACATGTTGAGCTTTCAAAAAGTTGTGAGGGAACATGACATCTGCCTTCAAACCTTTGAAAGGGTTGTCACATTGTGGAGAGTTGGAATTTCTTTCCACTTGCTCCAGAGGGTAAGACTAGAACTAACGGGACGAAATTCCAAAGATGGAAGATACAGATTGACACAAGGAACAACTCCTTGGCAGAAAGAGCTCTCGTTGTGTGGAATAAATGCTTTCACAGAGTGGTTTCTTCCCATATTTTTCAAACAGATGTTGGACAGTCATCTATCATGGTGTCAGGGCTCCAACGTGCACCCCCATTCAAATCACAAGTCTCTAGCAGCATCTTTCAGAGTAAAAAGGATTGATTTATTTGGAGTGATCACATGGGTGCAGCCGACTCTAAGACACATAATTCATTGTCACCCTTGACCCTGGTCTTCCCTCCCAAGATGTATATTCTCCAATGAGACACATCCATAACCAACAGTCATCAATCATGCTCTCCAGTAATAATCTTGTGCGCCAACAGCACCAACAGCTTCAGCTACCAAGGCGATTATCAGAGGCATTTAAGGAATGCACTGCTTTCCCCCACTCCCTTTCTGCTAGCAACTAAAAATACCAAAGGAGTATTTTTTTAATTGACACACGGATGATGACATGAAATCTTGCCGCATGCAGAAATTTGGAGATAATGATGTCTTCGGTCCCTTCCAGCTCTATTTATTTATTTATTTGCTTGCTTGCTTATTTATTTATTTCTCCAATTTAGACACCACCCATCTCGCTCTCTAAGCGGCTCTGGGTATGATTTACCGATTAAAAACGTGGCACCTATGATCTCGCTCCAGGTAAATCTATATTTTTACACAGAATTAAAACCCAAGTTTTCAGAGCCCTGAGATTTTGTAATGGCTTATTTTGACTCGCGTCCCCGGAATCGTTCCATTTTTATCTCGGGGAACACAAACGAGAGACCCAATCTTCCAATTAAGCAAATCTTTGTTTTGCTCGGTGCTGAGAACCTGCCAATTAAGCTGAAAGTGGGAAAACATGTAAAAGTGTTGATGGGTTTAAAAACTACAAGGAAGTAAACAGAGGCAAGATAGGAAGAGAAATTTCCTGACTGCAAGAAGAGGCGTGTTGTGGTTCGCTGGGAGCCTGTGCCGACGGCAGTGGAATCGGACAGTGGGGAAGAAAGGGGACCAGTCTGGGGAGGACTCAGACAAGGGCCCAGTGTCCACTGCAGAGATGGGGCCAGGACCACCTGGGAGTAGGGTGCCGACTCTGGAGCCTCTGGAGTCTGGCGGCAGCAAGGCAGAGGACCCAGGGGAGCCCGATTAACTGGGACTCGATGGGAGGCAGAGAAGAGGTGGCATCGGCCAGTTCTCCAAACTATCCAAAATTTCCACTACCGGTTCTCTAGAACCAGTCAGAACCGGCTGAATACCACCTATGTGTATGGTGGAAAATCATGGTAGGTAAAGAACTACTTTAGAACCTTCCAGAAGAATGGATGGAAACGGATCCAGGAGAGAAGCAACCAAGAACTAAGGAGACATTTCGTGACAGTGAGAACAATTGATCAGTGGAACCTCTTGCCATCAGAGGTTGTGACTGCTTTGAAAAGTTAATTAATACAATATGAACGTAAGTTTAAGAGGAAAAGATCATAGATGGTGTGCACAAGGTGTATATACCAAACTGACACACCGTATAACTGAAAGAAGGTTTTATTTGTTGTTTTGTATGTTTGTGGTAAAAAATAAAAAAAAACTTTTTTACAAAAAAAGAAGAATTTGTGGGTGATCCAACACTGGAAATTTTTAAGAAGGGATTGGACAACCATTTGTCTGAAATGATATAGGTTTTCCTGCCTGAGCAGGGGGTTGGACTAGAAGACCTCCAAGGCCCCTTCCAACTCTGTTATTCTATTCTATTATTCTATTATATTGTATTATATATTCTATTATATATTCTATTATTCTATTCTATTCTATTCTATTCTATTCTATTCTATTATATTATATTATATTATATATTATTCTATTCTGCATTCTATTTATATTCTAATTTATATTCTATTTCTATTTTATTCTGATTTATATTCTATTCTCTATCCTATTCTATTCTGCTCTATTCTGCATTCTATTTCTATTGTATACTAATTTATATTCTGTTCTACTGAACTTTTTAACAGATTTAACAGAGAATCAGAGTCGGAAGGGACCTTTTAGGTCATCTAGTCCAACCCCCCGCCCAAGCGGGAGACCCTACACCATTTCTGACAAATGGCAGTCCAATCTCTTCTTGAAAGTCTTGATATTGTAGGCAACGTAGAGTCACTGTGAAGTTGGGCAGCCTTAGAAAAAGTGTAAATAAGGACTATTTTTTTTAGAGGATCTACTCTAAAGTTAAGCTTTCTCTTGTGCTGGCCTGGACTTCTGCCTTGCTCAACTGGATCTTAAGTTGAACTGGTCATTCAGCAAAAAACCTTCAGCTTAAATAAAATGTTTATATTTGGTTTTCTTCCATGGTAATTTTTCTACATAAATCTACCCCTAAAAACTGCTGAAAATCTTTTACCTTGAGTTGTCCCTTGCTTGCTTTTTTTGCTTACTTCAGCAACACTCAAAAAAATAAAACACCTTACTAAGTTTTGAGATGTTCTCTTAGAGACCATCTGGAATTATCAGCGTATATTTGGAGTTTTTGCCAAGATTGTTTTTGTAAGTGAAGCAGAAATAAGGAAACAAGATATCTTCAGCTGGGGTCCCAGCCAATATTGACCAGAAAAGGTGTTACAATTCTCACTGTGAGCCAAAGGAGTGAGGTTTATCGTGTCTGGCTGTCTTAATCAACCTCTCCATCGCTTCTGGGTACCAACCAAGGTTGGACTCTGATTGCTCTTATAATTGGTCTTCGTTGGCTACGAAATGTCCAGAGTTTGGCACATCTAGCACGTGGAAAGACAAATTAGCGAGAAATCAGGATTTCATTGAGGGCCGCATCAGGATTGTGTTTGACCTCGGAGGGGTGGGGGTGGGCGTGGCCACAGTGGGCGTGACATGGAACTCGCGTTGGGGGGACACACCTGTAGTGGCCACATGCTAAGGCAGTGCTTCCCTGAGACGGTCCCTCATTCTCATTATAATCTCCTTCCTTCCTTCCTTCCTTCCTTCCTTCCTTCCTTCCTTCCTTCCTTCCTTCCTTCCTTCCTCCCTCCTGCCGTGTTTTCCTTCCTTCTTTCCTTTTCTTCTTTTTCCTTCTCTCTTCCTCCTCATTTCTTCTTCCTTCCCCTCTTTCCTTATCTCTCCCTCCTTTCTTCCTCCATCCCTCCTTCCCTGTTTTCCTTCCTTCTTTCCTTTTCTTCTTTTTCCTTCTCTCTTCCTCCTCATTTCTTCTTCCTTCCCCTCTTTCCTTATCTCTCCCTCCTTTCTTCCTCCATCCCTCCTTCCCTGTTTTCCTTCCTTCTTTCCTTTTCTTCTTTTTCCTTCTCTCTTCCTCCTCATTTCTTCTTCCTTCCCCTCTTTCCTTATTTGTCCTTCCTTTCTCTCTTCCCATCTTTTCTTCTTTTTTCTTTGTCTTTCCCTTCCTCCTTTCCTGCCCCTTCTTCCATGCTCAAACGCAAAAGAGGAAGTAACATTTCCTTTGGTTTTGTTTTGAGTTTCAGCTAGCAGAGTGCTACAGGAGGCCACCCAGGATGAAAATGGGGCATAGGGGGGCCATGTGCAACCCCCTTACCCCCGTGCCCCATTTTTGCAACCAGGGGCACCACTGGCCGGTCCTTTGCTATTTCCAGAGTGGCCCCACAGGCCAGATCTAAGCCTGGAGTTTGACTTTCCCATTGACTTTGCTTGCAACCATCGTAAGCATGAGTCAGTTGCCAAGCGTCTGAATTTTGATCACGTGAGCATTTTGGTCCTGCAACGGTCGTTAAGTGTAACCCATGACCCTAAGTCACTTTTTTCAGTGCCATTGTAACTTCAAACAGTCGCTAAATGAACTGTAGCAAGTGAAGGATTACCTATAGTATTTGAGAGCTGCTGGTTTGTAGCTCATTCTTTTGTTCAAATCAAATCTTTGTGATAGAATAACTTCATCGTCACTTTGAATATACACTAATTCTGTTTCATAAGATGATTTGATAGCTTATTATACCCTATGACAATCACTAAGTGTTGTACCTGATGATTCTTGACTCTTGCCAAATGTATCTTTTCTTTTATGTACACTGAGAGCATTTGCACCAAGACAAATTCCTTGTGGGTCCAATCACACTTGGCCAATAAAAGAATTCTGTTCTGTTCTGTTCTGTTCTATTCTATTCTATTCTACTCTACTCTACTCTACTCTATTCTATTCATTGTACCCTATGACTATCATTAAGTATTGTACTTGATGATTCCTGACTCTGATGAATGAATCTTTTCTTTTAAGTACACTGAGAGCATTTGCACCAAGACAAATTCCTGTGTCCAATCACACTTGGCCAATAAAGAATTCTATTTCTATTTCTAATCAGTATACCTTAAAATGAAATTTCATTGCATACAGCTCTCAAAGGGTCTCCACCTCCAATATACACCGTACACCTTATAGAATAATCTCTCTATATCAAAGTGAAATACCACTCATGCATCATCACAAAATCTCCCGAACCGTAAAGCCTACAAACTTGAAATTTGGCCCGTATCTTCCTCTTGGCTTCTAGGGGCTCACTAAGAAAGGATTTTTTGAAATGACCATCAGAACATTTAGAGTATTTCCTATATTATTATTATTAACAGGCTCTGATATAAGGAGTTCCACTCCCCCTCCCCACCTGAAAAGAAATCTCTTCCAAATGCAAAGCACAAGCAGAGGAGAGGAGGTTCAGTTTCATTTTTAGTTTCACAGCAGCATCCAGCTTTATTACAGAACAGTTGAGCTGAGCCACGCCCAGGCTCCTTGCTGTCTCCTTCTTGCTCACACAGCAAATAATGTTTCACTTTCCAAACAGCCCTTCATTCTCTCACACACTGACAGGACGCTAGCCAGATGAATATCGATGGATGCTGGTAGGCAGAGACAGAATTTTTTCCCCCTTATTTTCCTCCCCAAAAACTAAGCCCGATCACATAGTTCCGTAGCAAAGCACAAGTATCAAACTAGGAAATAAATACAAGATTATGCATATAATGATGATCGTAAGCCAGCATAAGGAAGGTGGGATGCAGTCAAATTAAAAAGCACAGCAGATAAATCAGTCCCTCTCTCTCTCTCTCTCTCTCCTTATTTGAACAGCAAAGAAGTCATTGAAACAAAAAGCATGATACAAATCAAGCATTCAATTCAATTTATTTTTACAGTCATAGACCAGAGACCAGAACAAATAAAAACACTCTGTGAAAAATATCCACTTAAAACATCATACAAACGTCTGTAACAATCTAAGAGAAGAGGGAGGAGGATTTGATGGGTGTAGGGGAACGTAAACATTTAGTACCTGCGAGACCGTATCCGTCAAATTGCAGAGTGCTCTAATACGATGAACTGGTGCTCATTACATGTAGTTTATGGCACTAGATGTTGCCTGGCAAATTTTAAGCATTGCTGCACAGAAAACTGCCAATATTATCGGTTGCAGCTGGACTTAAATCCCCAGGGAGGTGGATAATTGGTCTCTGCACCCTGAGTATTTATGTAGTGATGGTGAAATGAGAGTAGTATATAGGACAGGTACTGGTCCCTTTCATTTCTGTAATTCTATTCTATTCTATTTGATTTGATTCAGTTCGATTCGATTCCATTCCATTCTGTATTTTTTATCCTATCCTATTCTATTCTATTTTGTTCTGTTCTGTTCCGTTCCATTCTGTATTTTCTATTCTACCCTACCCTATTCTATTCTATTCTATTCCATTCCATTCTGTATTTTCTATTCTACCCTATCCTATTCTATTCCTTAATAGCAGTCACTGTCAGAGGGATCTTGGAGTCTTAGTTGACAACCAGCTAAATATGAGCCAACAATGTGCAGCGACAGCCAAAAACAGGCAGTGTAGTCCTAAACTGCATTAACAAAGGGATACAATCAAGATCAAGGGAAGGACTAATCCCACTCTATAAAGCCTTAGTAAGGCCACACCTAGAGTACTGCATCCAGTTTTGGTCATCACACTATAAAAAAGATGTTGAGACTCTAGAAAAAGTGCAGAGAAGAGCAACCAGGATGATGAGGGGACTGGAGGCTCAAACATATGAAAAACACTTACAGGAACTGGGCCTGGCTAGTCTGGTGAAGAGAAGGACCAGGGGAGACAGGATAACATTCTTCCAATATTTGAGGGGCTGCCACAAAGAGGAGGGGGCCAAGCTAGTTTCCAAAGCACTTGAAAGCCAGACAAGGAATAATGGATGGAAACTGAACAAGGAGAGATTCAACCTAGAAACAAGGAGAAATTTTCTGACAGTGAGAACAATCAACCCATGGAACAGAAGTTGCCTTCGGAAGTTATGGGAGCTTCATCACTTGAGACTTTCAAGAAAAGACTGGACTGCCATTTGACCACCACCACAAATGGGGTAGGGTCTTGTGCTTGGGCAGGGGGGGGGTTGGACTAGATGACCTAGAAGGTCCCTTCCAAGTGTGTTAATCTGTAATCCTTTCCGTTCCTTCCAGAGTCCAAAGTCATTCCTTGTCAAGAAAAACTACACAGGGGTGAACTCCGCTTGTGGATTCTGCTCTTTCCTTCCTACTACAGTCTCTCTGTTATTAGCTACAAGGCAGTTGGAGGCCTCCTACCTATGGAAATCAAGAAGCATCTATCCTAGTGGTGGGATTCAAAAAATGTTACTATTGATTCTATGGGCATGGCTTGGTGGGCGTGGCATGGTGGGCGTGGCAGGGGAAGGATACTGCAAAATCTCCATTCCCTCCCCACCCCACGAACCTGCTTTCCAGCTCCGTTCTCCTATGCAGGGCAACCAAAGAAGACCCAGCAGATGAGCTGGGACTCCATGGAAGGCAGGGAATAGAGGGTGGGGGGCGGGGCCAGTCAGAGATGGTATTTGCCTGTTCTCCAAACTACTCAAAATTTCTGCTCTCGGTTCTCCAGAACTGGCCCGAACCGGCGGAATCCCACCTCCAATCTATCCATTCGACGATTTAACTCATGCACAATTTCAGCGGGAGAAGAGTACGGCTCAGCCTTCCTCCAACCTTGAATTCTGCCCGATGTACCCCTTGTGTGAAGCCTCCAGGCAGGGGCTGACACAGCAAGAGAATCGCCTGAAACACACACACGCACGCACACGCACACACGCAGAAGGCAATTCCTTAATCTGATTTTAAACCCGAGCGAAAGGAGGTTTGAAACAACAGCTTTTCCCAAGAGCCAAACCAAACGCTAAAATATTCAGGGAGGATAGATCCAGGTTTGCCCTCGGGCAAAGCCAACGCGGAGCCTTAAAGCAGGATGGCTTAGAGAGAGAGAGAAAAAATAAGATCATCAAATGAAGTACAAAGTGACCTTCAACGACGGATGAAAAGTGGGAGGAAAAAAAACGTGGCGAGTTCTTTGCGTTTTTCTTTTCTGAGAAAAGGAAAGCTTTCAACTTTCAGAAATGAGAAAAAAGTTGCGCGGGAAGAAACTGTAGATTTCCTGCCAGCTCACAGAGTTTTTTTTTAAAAAAACATACATTTTGGCTGATTTGTCTGTCCTCGGCGGTCCTTTCTGAAGGACAGGCCGTTCCGGATTTATGATCAAATGTTTAGCCCCAAATTTTATGCTGAAGAATTGGCTGAGTGAGTTTTGGTCCCGTTTTGCAACTTTTCTTGCTGCATGGGTGGAGTGAGTCACCGGATGTCAGGGTTACAGATTCTCTAATTAAACCATGAGCCTCGAGCCAAGTTTCAAAAGAAACCCAGTTATTTGTTAGGAGCAACATGTCAGCACGTGCCCAAATGAAGTCAGCTCTGCCTCACATAATTTACAGCCCACCTATAACCCTGTTTCCCCCCTCTCCCCCCAGGGTGTGTCATAAATCACATTATCCAACGAAATTCCCGGGCTGTAGAAATCACACCTCTCCGGTAGCCTGGGATACAGCCTTGAAGAAGGTATGTGGGGAATGTGCTTCTGTTTGTGGCTGCCATGTTGCTCCATCAGTTTTCCCCTCTCGTGTCTATGGCAACTCGAGAGCAGGCCAGGAATGCTTTACGAGTTGACACTGGAGTTATTAAAGGAGTAGCATGGTCATCGGGGTGGGATTTCAAATTCTGTGTGGGTGTGGCCACACTCAGAGAGCACCAAGAACCCCACAATCCTCCTCCTCTTCCTTTTCTCCACAAACCACACTCCCTTTAGCACTGATGATGTTCCCTAATTTGGTCATGAAGTGTCTGCAAGAAAACAACCAAGCTCAGAGACCACCAAGGACCCCACAGTCGTCCTCCTCCTCCTCCTCCTCCTCCTCCTCCTCTTTCTTCTTCTTCTTCTTCTTCTTCTTCTTCTTCTTCTTCTTTCTTCTCCTCCTCCTCCTCCTCCTCCTCCTCCTCCTCCTCCTCCTCCTCTTCTTCTTCTTCTTCTTCTTCTAGCACTGATGATGTTCCCTAGTTCAGTCATGAAACATCTACAAGAAAACAACCAAGCTCAGAGACCACCAATGACCCCACAGTGCTTTTCCTCCTCCACCACCACCTCCTCGTCCTCTTCTTCCTCCTCCTCTTCTTCTTCCTCCTCCCCTCTCTACAAACCCCTCTCCCTTCTAGCACTGATGATGTTCCCTAGTTCAGTCATGAAACGTCTACAAGAAAACAACCAAGCTCAGAGACCACCAATGACCCCACAGTGCTTTTCCTCCTCCACCACCACCTCCTCGTCCTCTTCTTCCTCCTCCTCTTCTTCTTCCTCCTCCTCTCTACAAACCCCTCTCCCTTCTAGCACTGATGACGGTCCCTAGTTCGGTCATAAAATATCTGCAAGAATACAACCAAGGTCAAAGAGTACCTCAAGAATCTTCACTTGCTCTAAACCGGCAAAGATGACATAAAATTGCTCGAGACAAAGACAACAACATGAGGTCAGAGTATTTTTTTTTAAAAAAAAAAGCCATTCCCAAGGCATGTCCTTGCCACGATTAATGGGATATGAAGATGAAATCACCGGCCTAGGGACAGATGACCGATCTGAGAAGTCGTGGATATTTATGTCAGATATTTATGCAAGACGTTGTCTGCACAAATTTAATTTAATGGGCCTGGTTTACCCTGGAAGCAGAGCACACATTCCTTTTGTAAAGCATGTTCCCTCTTTCGGTAAAAGATTTGACAATTAAAGACAAAATCACAGAATAACAGAGTTGGAAGGAACCTTGGAGGTCTTCTAGTCTAACCATTACACTAAACCATTTGAGAAAATGGCGGTCCAATCTCTTCTTGAAAACCTCCAACTTCTGGAGGCAAGGCGTTCCATGGATGAATTGTTTGAACTGTCAGGAAATTTCTCCTTCGTTCTCTCTTCACTGATGTTGTTATCTAGCCAGGCAATGAAATGTTTGCTACCAAACAGCTAAGCTCCGAGAGAACGAAGGACTCCAAGGCACTAATAAGAGAATAACAGAGTTGGAAGGGACCTTGAAGATCTTCTAATCCAACCGCCTGCTCAAGCAGGAACCCTACACCATTTCAGACAAAATGGCTGTCCAATCTCTTCTTAAAAACTTCCACTGATGGAGCACTTACAACTTTTGGTGGCAAGCAGTTCCACTGATTAATTGTTGTCATTGTTATAGTTCTACGTTGCTTCTCTCCTGGGTTAGTTTCCACCTGTTGCTTCTTGTCCTGCCTTCTGGTACTTTGGAGAATGGCTTGACTCCCTCTTCTTTGTGAAAGCCCTTCAAATATTGAAACCAGTGGTGGGATTCAAAATTTTATACTACCGGTTCTGTGGGCATGGCTTAGTGGGTGTGGCAGGGGAAGGATACTGTAAAATCTCCAGTCAGATGTGGTAATAGATAAAAGTTAATCATAGTTGGAAAGGACCTTATAGGTCATCTTGTTCAACCCACACCCAAGCGGGAGACCCTACACTTTTTCTGACCAAAGGCAGTCCAGTCTCTTCTTGAAAGTCTCAAGTGATGAAGCTCCCATAAGTTCTGAAGGCAACTTCTGTTCCATGGATTGATTGTTCTCACTGTCAGAAAGTTTCTCCTTATTTCCAGGTTGAATCTCTCCTTGGTCAGTTTCCATCCATTATTCCTTCTCTGGCCTTCAGGTGCCTTGGAAAAGAGCTTGATTCCTTCCTCTTCTCTGTGGCAGCCCCTCAAATATTGAAAGATGCTCTCCTGTCTCCCCTGGTCCTTCTCTTCACTAGACCAGCCAGGCCCAGTTCTTGCAACCGTTCTTCATATGTTTTAGTCTCGTCCCTTCATCACCCTGGTTGCTCTTCTCTGTACTTTTTCTAGAGTGTTCATATCTTTTTTATAATGTGGTGAACAAAACTGAAAGCAGAACTCTAGGTGTGATCTTACTAAGGCTTTATAGAGTGGTATTAGTACCTCACTTCATCTCGATATTTGCCAGTTTTTCGAACTACTCAAAATTTCCGCTACCGGTTCTCCAGAGCTGGTCAGAACCTGCTGAGTACCACCTCTGACTGAAACACCCAGTGAAAAACTGGCCCACATTTAATAAAGATATTGCCAATTTCCAGAATTGACTTAACTCCTTGATTAAGGTAGGGAAAGAGTGCCTAAATTTTCCTCTCTGGTTGCAAACCGCAGGTTTTGTTTTGGCTCCCTTGGAAGAAAAATAACACACTTACACACAAAAAAGAGGTAAATGCAATGCCAAAACAAGCATACCATTGTGTAGAAATTACTGCACATATTTTACGCTCTGCATAAAATCGGGAGTCGGATAGCACCTTTTTTTTCCGCCTAACACATTTTATTAAAAAGCATAAGTTTTCCTGAGCTGAGGATCACTTCATCAGATGCCGAAACTCACGAGAGCTTATGCCTTTCTCTAGAAGGTGTTTATTCAAAAAAGGAGCTTCTACACTTCCCCTGATTTTATTTTATTTTATTTGCTTCCACAAACGAACAGCTTTCATCCTCCAGTGTCAACATCCAGGCATGTTGCTTTATGATAAGCCAAATCAGGGTAGAGAATGTCACGTTGGCATCTCCTAACATCCGTTTAGGTACGTGTTCTGAATACAAATCTGCAAAAATCTTTGCAAGGAGCTATGTACTCCTAAGAGTCCACCGCAACCAATTTTGTGGTCACCATGCTACAAAAAAAGAGGTTCAGACTTTGGGGGAAAATATTCAGAGAACAGCATCTAAGAGGATCAAAGTACTGGAGACTGAAACGTACGAAGAACGGTTGTAGGATTGGGGATTGGCTTGAAATTAACGAAAAGAAAAATAAGGGGTAACATGAGGGCAGCGTTGCAATATGTGAGGGGCTGCTGTGAAGGAAAAGAGGTCAATCTATTCTTCGAAGCACCAGAAGGCAGGACAAGGGACAAGGGGTGGAAATTAATCAAGGAGAGAAGCAACTTGGAATTAAGGAGAAACTTCCAAACAGTGAGAACCATTAACCAGTGGAACTGCTTGCCAACAGAAGTTGTGGCTGTTCCATCACTGAAGACTCTTAAGAAGAGACTGGACACCACTTGTCTGACATGGTTAATCTATTCTACTGTATATTCTATTCTATTGTTTTCATATCTTGCTTAAGAAGAACCTCCTGCCGTAAATCAAAAACATTTTGGAAGCCATGGAATGCAGTTTCCATGATCTGTAAGTGCCTGTTGCAAGTGGCTTGTTAGATGTTGTCTAGCTGTCTCTTCCATCTTGTTAGATGTCACAGTGCAGTTGGGAAGATAGAGTTCAGTATAGTAGGAAAGTCTTTAAGTATATGTCTCTTGATGTCTGTGGAGATTCTCCGTCCTCCAGGTCATTGGTTGTCCCAAAGGTGCTTCTTTCAGGAGGCAAGTGGACTTCCTTGTTTTTCCTTTAAGATGTTTCACTTCTCCTCAGAGAAGCTTCTTCAGCTCCGACTGGATGGTGGGGAATGGAAGGATTTATACTCCTTGCAGAAAGCTGGCCATTGAAAAGATACCAGCCACTCTTTTGAAGACAGCAAAGTCCACATTTTGGGCAGAGAGGACCACTAGCTTGAAAGAGGGGTCAAAGAGGCCATCTAGGTCAAAATTGAACATCTAGGTCTCTTCAACAGAGGGGGAGGGACATCACACCACCCATCTCCTGTCCCCAACACAGTCCTTTCAGCACTTCCAAGAAGGCTGCACAGCCATTTGCACCATTCAGGTGACCCTGAGGACACAGATAAACCTTCAAGGACCCTCTAAAAAGGATGCAAATGACCAGCTGCCTGTAAGGAGTCTCAATCCTTCCATTCTCCACCATTCAGTCAGAGCTGAAGAAGCTCCTTATATGAGAAGCAAAACATCTTCTCTGGTAATATTACACTACTAACTAGAGCATACAAAACATTTGCTAGACCAATACTCGAATACAGCTCATCAGTCTGGAACCCACATTACGTATCTGATATTAGCACAATTGAGAAAGTCCAGAAATATTTCCTAAGAAGAGTTCTCCACTCCTCTACTCGTTGCAGAATACCTTATGCCACCAGACTTGAAATTCTAGACCTAGAAAACCTAGAACTACGCCACCTTCGGTCCAATCTAAGCATAGTATATAAAATCATGCATTGCAATGTCCTACCTGTCAATAAATATTTCAACTTCAACCATAACAACACAAGAGAAAACAATAGATACAAACTCAAGGTTAATCACACCAAACTTGATTGCAGGAAATACGACTTCAGCAACAGAGGGGTCAATGTCTGGAATACTCCACCTGACTCTGTGGTTTCTTTCCCAAACCCCAAAAACTTTAACCTTAGACTGTCTACTATTGACTTCACCTCTTTCCTCAGAGGTCTGTAGGGGGGCGTGCATAAGCGCACCAACGTGCCTACCGTCCCTGTCCTATTGTTTCTTTTATATATTTTTTATTTTTTTTCTATGTATCCATGTATTCATTACTATGTTTTTACTTATACCTATTATCTTGTAAGCAATTGACATAAATAAATAAATAAATAAATAAATAAATAATAGTTTTTTTAAAAAAAACATGACCTGGAGGACTGAGAATCTCCATAGATATTTGTGTGATGTCTTTAATGATGTGGCGGCACCAGAATTTAGGTGTGCAATTCTGAAATGCAAAGTGTTCTAGTTCACGCAGGGATGTTCCTGTAATGACTTGCGAGCTACTTAAAGACTTTCATACCTTACTGAACTCCATCTTCCTTGACATGCAGTTCACAATGGAGGAAGAAACAGCTAAGCAATTACCGTTTTTAGATGTACTTGTCAACAGACAAGAGGATGGAAGCCTAGAAAACAGTTTAGCGCAAGGTCGCGAATACTCCACCACATTCTGAATTTCAACAGCAGCCATCAAGCCAAACTGCTCGAGGGCAAGGACCTACGTGAACGATGCAAGCAGAATGGGTACCCCCAATCATCTGTCACCAGATCCCTGTGCAATACGGAGGAGAGAGAAAGGAAGAAAGAAGGCACAAAACCAACCACAGGGCGCACCCTGCCCTAGATCAAAAACATTTTGGAAGCAGTAGCTTCTGAGATCTGCAAGTAGGCATCGCTCACCAGCCAGAGGCTACCGTACAAGGACAAATTCTGCATTCAGAGGTGGTATTCAGCAGGTTCTGACCGGTTCTGGAGTACCGAGAGTGGAAATTTTGAGTAGTTGGGAAAACCGGCAAATGCCACCTCTGACTGGCTCTGCCCACATCTATTCTCTGCCCCCGAAGTCTCAGCCGATCAGCTGGGTCTTCTTTGGTTGCCCTGCACAGGAGAACAGAGCTGGAAAGCAGGTTAGTGGGGTGGGGAGGGAATGGGATTTTGCAGTATCCTTCCCTGCCATGCCCACCAAGCCACGCTCGCCAAGTCATGCCCACAAAGCCACGCCCACAGAACTGGAAGTAAAAAAATTGAATGCCACCACTACATGCATTGTCAAGATCACTTGGAAGGTGGGAGCTATTTCCAATGTAATCTACCAGAACGTCTGCATGGATTGCCCCTGTGACTGTGTAGGACAAACAGGGAGGAAGCTAACCAACAGATTACAGGAACATAAGTGCGCCGTCAGATAAGGAGACCTGAATTCATTACATTGCAATGAATGAGGACATTCAATTCAATTTTGAAGCTACTAAGATTGTTGGACAAGCAGGGACAAAAACAGCCAGAGAAGTAATTGAAGCCTGGGAGATGGGCCCTTCATCTGTCAAGAGGAGTGTTGATTTATCACCAGCCTATCAAGTACTTAGAAGGCAAAGCCTGGCCACAATGATAGCCAATGACTTAAAAACCAGCCGTCGACACACCCCAATCGACCTCTAAAACGCCACCCACAACAGGCACCATATAAATACCACACGCAGAACAGCACACACTCTGCAGAGAGAAGTTCCCTGAAAATGGACTCCGGCACAAACCTGAAAGCTCGGAAGACAAAACCACCTGGTCCCAGTGACCAACTCAGATTGGATCCTGCAAATCTATCCTGGGACACATAGATTTGCCTTCCTTCGTGAGCAGGGGTGGGACTTCTGGGTGTTCACGGGGGTTTGGGAAAACCACCCAGCTAAGATTCTGTGCAGTATGGAGAATCCCCAAATTCCACTTCTGGCTGGCCCCGCCCACCCCATCCCTCCCCTCCCAGGAGTCCCCACACGGCCCGTTTTGGATGCAGGTAAGTGTGGAGGCTCGGGAAGGTAGAAAAACAGGCCTTCCGGAAGTTCGTGGAGGCCAGAAATGGACCCGTTTCCAGCTTCCAGAATGCCTCCTTGAGCCCAGGGAGGCCGTTTTCACCCTCCCAGAGGCTCAAGGAAAGCCTCCGGAGCCCTGGGAGGGAAAACACACACACACACACACACAACCATGGTGCAGGAGGTTGACTAGGCCACACCCACCATGGCCACACCCACCAGCAACCACGCAGGGGTTCCTTTGCTAAAATTTTTGAAGCTCACCCCCATTCGTGAGAACTTCTTAAGTCCTTGTTCTTCGCAAGCGATCTCCTGATGGGAGAAGTGCGAATTCCAATAAGACGGCAGAACCAGCGTTGTCCTTTTTCAAGGGCAGAACGCACACCGTGCAAGAGAAGACGTAGGATGAAAACCGGTTTTATCCTGCACAAGAAAGGCTAGTATTTGAAGTTCTCTGGTGCCTGCTTCAATGTTGTGTGGCATCGAGGGAAAAACGCGATTCTTGTAGCAAGTGAAACATGTTCCTGCTCTTCCCTGATCTTGAGAAGATGGTCTGACTAAACCCAAATGAAATCATACCATTGATCCAAATCAGGCCACGGGCATCGATCACCTATACGAGAGATCTTCAAGTTTTGGAAAACCATCAGTCTTGGATTATTGCTCCCCGTTCCTTATCGTGATTCCGGATCCAATTCCATTATCCAAGGCAGCAGGATAAGAAACAATGGATGGAAACTAATCCAGGAGAGAAGCAAACTAGAACTAAGGAGAAAATTGCCTGACAGTGAGAGCAAATAAGCAGGAGAAGGACTTCCCTTCAGAAGTTGTGAGTTCGTCATCACTGGAGGTTTTTAAGAAGAGATTGGACAACCATTTGTCTGGAACGGTGTAGGATCTCCTGCATGAGCAGGAGGCTGGACTGGAAGACCTCCAAGGTTCCTTCCAACTGTCTTATTCTGTTATTCAATCATCCCTAGATTGCTTCCATCTTGGGTCTTTCTAAAGGAAGACAGCTGGCATGAAAAGAAAATACGTCGTTAATGAAGGCTTTGAAGAAGATCTTCAACTAATGGCATAAACAGTGGTGGAGTTTCAAAAATAAGTAGCTGAGATGTTTGAGGAGGATTGTTAGAGACCACAGAGGCAGGGTCAACAGGTTTATCAATGATGGGTATCCAAATCAGGTTATGTCCCAGAGCAGGGGTCGCCAACGGGGGGAGGGGGGTCGCATGGCCCACTGGTGGTCTGCGAGAAAATTTTGGTGGTCTGCAGAGAAATGTCACTTCCCAAAAGCCCTCCTCAAAGTAATTAATCCAGGCTGCCCAGGAACACAAAGCTGTGCCACCCACATGGCCCACAGGAACCCTCCTCACCCAAATCACTCCTTACCTGGCAAATTTGACTGCTAAGTCAAATATTTTCTATTTTTCTTTCCCAACCATCAGCTGTGTTGGGAGATTTAGATTAGGTAGAAAGCAGGAAACCACTGGATTTCTTGCTTTTTAGCTAATCTTTAGACCTTCCTTAGGACTGAAGCTTCTATTATTCAGTGCAGACTCAGGTAACTGATGTCAGAAATGTAAATCTCTGAATGAATCTGTGATTCTGTGAGCAACTCAATCTGCCTGAGTGCTTTGCCTGATTTTGGTAAAAGTTGCTCTTTTTAATAAAAAAAATCAAAATTTACATAAATATTTATAATATTTACATACAAGCCATGCCCGGCCAGTCACATGACCACCAAGCCACCCCCACAAATTAGGCCATGCCCACAGAACCAGTTGTTAAGCAGTTTGAATCCCACCTCTGCCTCTGTGTGTTTGTGTGTGTGTGTGTATGAGAAAGAGAGAGAGGGGGGGGAGGGAAGGATGGAGGGAGGAAGGGAGAGAGAGAGAGAGTTTAGATCATATCTCTCTCTCTCTCTCTCCCACCAATGCCAGCAAGCCACCATCAGTCAAAAATTATATTAGTTGTCCCCAGGACTTAAAATTATGAGTTTGGTGTCCTGAGGTCCAAAAGGTTGTCGACACCTATCCTAGAGGGTCATTAAGTTTTTTTTTCCACCATGCTGGCTGGAATTGTGGAAATCATACATCCAACACTGTTGGAAATGCTGAAGGATCCAGTTAGGATCATCAAGGGAAAATAGCAGGACAAGAAGCAATGAGTGTAAACTAATCCAAAGATCCAACCTAGAATTAAAGAAAAATTTCCTGAAAATTAGAAGAATTAATCAGTGCCTTTAGGGTGCGCCATCACTGGAGGATTTTAAGAAGAGGCTGGACAACCATTTGTCTGGAATGTCATAGAGTCTCCTGCTTGAGCAAGAGGTTGGACTAGAAGACCTCCAAGGTCCCTTCTGACTCTGTTATTCTGTTATTCTATTCAAATCAATCTGGGTGGTTGCTAAGAGTTGGCAACAACGTGATAGAATGTCTTTATCATCGTTGGATTTAAGAAAACTTGTGTGATCACATGTATGGAAAATAGTTGCACTATCCTTCATCTTTCTTGACAACTCTCACACCTATACACATGTATAAAACACACATTGTATAATGCAGTGTGTGGTTTATTGTTAAGCAAGTCTGTGGTCTAGTATGATTTCTTGAATTACTTTGGC
Organism: Pseudonaja textilis; assembly: GCF_049901715.1. Classification (NCBI taxonomy): domain Eukaryota; kingdom Metazoa; phylum Chordata; class Lepidosauria; order Squamata; family Elapidae; genus Pseudonaja; species Pseudonaja textilis. The sequence continues at coordinate 49,923,935 of NC_141997.1, forward strand.
CTTACTCTATGTGCTGTAATCCTGGTTGTTTGGTTGTTTGGTTGTTTGGTTGGTTGGTTGATTAGTTGGTTGGTTGATTGGTTGGTTGATTGGTTGGTTGGTTGGTTGGTTGGTTGGTTGGTTGGTTGATTGGTTGGTTGGTTGGTTGGTTGGTTGGTTGGTTGGTTGGTTGATTGGCTGGCTGGCTGGCTGGTTACTTACTTACTTACTTACGTAGTTAGTTACTTAGTTAGTTCGTTTGTTTGTTTGTTTGTTTGTTTGTTTGTTTGTTCATTCGTTCTTCCAGAGATTTCAGTAAAGCAAGAAGCAGCAGAACCACATCCTAACTCAAGTGTATTTTATTTCATCACAACAAGACACAACCTGTGCCTTTGACAGGGCTGCCCTCAAACTCCTTTATATTCCTAGGCAGTTGTTGTTTTCAGCACAGTTTATAACATTACAGGGAATACATTATCATAAATGCATTACGGGATATTGGTTAATCCAGTAAGGAACGATGCTGAAAAATAAATGTTGATGATAAACTCACACCACCTCCATTTTCCCAGTCTAAGGGACAAACCTGCTTTCATTTCATTCATCCTATAATTTCATTACAGGAATTTGAAATGAGCCTTGGTGTCCCCAGATAAAAATATGAAATTGATCCATGTTTCCAATTTGCGCACCGGTATATCCAAGCATGCATTTATAACCGAACAATGTATTTTTTTCTTTAAGCATACTAAATCATGCACTTTTGCAAGCCCTGGTAGATTGGACTGTGGTCTCCTCCCAATGAGATCAACTGTTGTGGTTCACTGGCAGCCTATGCAGACAGCAGCGGAATCGGACAGTGGGGAAGAAAGGGGATCAGTCAGGGAGTCTGGAGAGGACTCGCACAAGGGTCCTGTGTCTGATGCAGAGAGGGGGCCAGGACCGTCTGGGAGTGGGGTACTTCCTCTGGAGCCTTCGGAGTCTGGCAGCAGCAAGGCAGAGGACCCAGGGGAGCCTGCTCCCAGTGCACGTGTGCAAAGAGCTGCTAGAAAGGAAGAGCAGCTGAAACAAAGGGGCAACTCAGGAGAAAGGCTGAGAGGTGATTGCCCCTCCCATAAGGGATAAAAGTCAGGCCAAGATGATGAAACCTTTGCAGGAAGCAACGTTGTTCGTTCAGTTTAGATGTATTCTTCAAGCTCTTTGTACTTCGGTTGGGTTTTTTTCTAGTTCATTCGACACTTCTGTTATTGGCAGCACTTCACAGGAAAGAAGGTGGGTGCTTATCTTGAGGGACTGAGATTCGTTAATGGCTGGGAATGAAAATAATTCCCAGCGTTGCAATAAAACAAGACTTGTTTTTAAAATAAGCATGTGCGTAATTGGAAGCCTTAGTCAGAACATCAACCACCAAAATTTGAACTTCCTTTCTTGGACCTGAGAGCAGTCTTCCAAAATTTGAGGGGCTGCCACAAAGAAGTCAACCTCTTCTCCAAAGCATCTGAAGGCGGGACAAGAAATAATGGAGTGAAACTTATCCAGGAGAGAGTCAACCTAGGACTAAGGAGACATTTCCTGACAAATGGAACATTTAATCAGTGGAACAGCTTACCACCAGAAGTTCTGGGTACTCCTACACTGGAGGTTTTTAAGAAGAGTTCATTGTAAATGAGGACTTAATAGACTAACCTACCCAAAGTTCTTTCACTTCTGGGTCATAGACACTAGAGTCACGTTCAGAGAGATGGAGAACTTTGATAAACAAATAAAACAGATATTCTTCACGAGATCAAATGGAAACCTACGTCATGCAGAATCTCTATTTTGTGAAAATATCTGATAAGGAAATACGTAATTCCAATACATAATTCTCTATACATTTACACTTCCCCCTGCAAAAATCCATGACATTATTCCTGTATCATCATTTGAAGGAGAAAGGACAAGGAAGGGAGGAAGGGAAGAAGGGAGGAAGGTGGGAAGGTGGGAAGGGAGGGAGGGAGGGAGGGAAGGAAGGAAGGAAGGAAGGAAGGAAGGAAGGAAGGAAGGAAGGAAGGAAGGAAGGAAGGAAGGTCTTCTCCCATCTGCTCACTTGGTTCTTCATTGTAGATTGCCTATCATGACCAAAGAATCAATCTTACCAGTGAACTGATGTAATATTAAACCGTTACAACTACATGGTTAACACTACAACCACCATTCTAGTAAATGACAGGATGTTCTACCTTTCTTCCTTCCTTCCTTCCTTCTTTCTTTCTTTCTTTCGTTTCTCCCTCCCTCCCACAATTTCACCAGTGGAAGTTTGAAAAGCTGAGCTTTCTATTTTTATTTTTATTTTCTTTTTCTACAAGATCACTAATAGAATTGTGAAACCACAAAAACCAAGATCATTGTTTAAAACCAGGGGAAATTGACAAAAGTCCTGTCAATTTCACCTTCCAGCTCAAGTTATAGGAAAAATGGAAAAGCTCTCTCTCTCTCTCTCTCTCTCACACACACACACACACACACACACACACACATCAATAACTCCATTGATTTTTTTTTTAATGAAACCAGTGTCCATCTATCCAAGGAGAAGTTTGGTTGGGGGATTAAAAAACAGATATTCAGATACTTTCTGGTAAAACACCCTTTTAGATGAAAAGATAAGAAAAGGATAACCAGCCGTGAAGTAGGTGGACTCAGTTACAGAGGTGATGAATGCATAATTGGAAGACCACATTTGAAGATAGATCATCATGGAGATAATCCAGACACCAACTTTGTGGCATGTAATCCATCAATTAATCAATCAATCAATCCATTAAAAGCATCTTTTTATACTGGGTGACATCAGACAGGCGGGGAAATGGCACCCAATTAGCAAACACTTTTGCTAGGTGTCACAACTACTTTGATCACTAAGCCATGATGCTTTGCAGGTCAGCCATTCTGTGAATCAGAAAAGATGGCAAAAATTTTCCCAACTATTTCAAAAATAACAGAATAAGAGAGTTGGAAAGGAACCTTGGAGATCTTCTAGACCAACCTCCTGATCAAGCAGGATACCATATCAGACACATGGGTTGTCCAATCTCTTCTTTAAAACCTCCAGGGATGGATCACCCACAGCTTCTAAAGGCAAGTCCTTCCACTGGTTAATTGTTCTAATTATCAGGAAATTTCTCCTTAGTTCTAGGTTGCTTCTCTCCGAGTTTCCACCCACTGCTTCTTGCTGTACTTTCAGGTCTTTATTCCCCCTTCTTTGTGGCAGCCCCTCAAATATTGGAAGGCTGCTATCATGTCACTCCTAGTCCTTCTTTTCATTAGACTAACCAAACCCAATTCCTACAACTGTACTTTATATATTTTAGCCTCCAGTCCCCTGAGCATTTTTTGCTGACTTTATTTGCTCCCCAAATAGTTGGAGATCCCTGCAGTAGACACCCCAAAAACAATGGGGAAATTAAACATGCCTAACCCTGTTGATTTCACTAAAACTATTCTAACCTGTTTCATTGCGACAAGGTAAAAAAAAGAGGTTGAGACTCTAGGAAGAGGGCAGAAAAGAGCAACGAAGAGGATGAGGAGACTGGAGGCTAAAACATATAAAGAACAGTTGCAGGAACTGGGTATGTCTAGTCTAGTGAAGGACTGGGGTGACTTGATAGCAGCGTTCCAATATTTGAGGAGTTGCCACTAAGAAGAAGGGGTCAAGCTACTCTCCAAAGCAGGGGTCGCCAACCTTTTGGACCTCAGGGACCACCAAACTCATAATTTTAAATCCCAGGGACCACTAACCAGTTCTGTGGGCATGGCCTAATTTGTGGGTGTGGCTTGGTGGTCATGTGACTGGCTGGGCAATGGCTTGTATGTAAATATTATACATATTTATATAAATATTGAATTTTTTATTAAAAAAGAGCAACTTTTACCCAAAATCAGACAAAGCATGCAGGCAGATTGAGTTGCTCACAGAATCATTCAGTGATCTATCTATCTGCCATCGGCTAGCTCAGTCTGTCATATAAAATTTCCTTGCCTTGAGTCTGCACTGAATAATAGAAACTTCAGTCCTAAGGGAGGTTCGGCTGGGCTTAAAAGCAGAGCCGAAGATCTAAAGAGTAGCTAGAAAGCAAGACATCCAACCATTTCCTGCTTCCTGGCTAATCTAAAACTCCCGGCACAGCAGAACAGATGGTTTACTTTATTGTCATTGCACCTCGTACAACGAAATCAAACACCATCTTCAGTGCACATCATGACCATGACCATGAAAATAAACACAAACACACATCCTTCACACATTCAACAAGAAACCCCCGACACCACACCAACACTGATACAGTAGGATTCAACAGAGCTACTGCCCCAGGATAGAAGCTGTTTTTCAGCCTATTTGTCCTTGTTTTTATTATTGTCCTGTACCGTCTGCCAGATGGTAATAGTTCAAAAAAGGGGTTCCCAGGATGAGATGGCTCTTTAAGGATGTTTTGAACTTTCTTAAGGCAGTGGAAGCTGTAAAGCTCTTCCAAAGAGGGCAGCCAATGATCTTCTGGGCAATGACATTAACCCTCTGGAGTGCTTTCCTATCTGCCCCTGTGCAATTGGCAAACCATACAGAGGAGCAGTATGTTAAAATACCCTCTATGGTGCAGCGGTAGAAGGTCACCAGCAGTTTCTCATTCAGTTGTTGTTTCCTGAGAAGTCTCAGGTAGTCTAATCTCTGCTGGGCCCTTTTGACCAGGGCTGCAATGTGGGCACCCTCAGGTCAGGTCCTCTTTTAGGGTAACACCCAGAAACCTAAAACTGGCCACTTGCTCCACTCGGTCTCCATTGATCAGCAAGGGCTGGAGGTCTGATCTGTTCCTTCTATAGTCCACTATCAGCTCCTTGGTCTTATTGGTGTTGAAGACCAAGTTATTGTCTCCACACCATGAAAGCAACCGGTCTACCTCATCTCGGTAGGCAGACTCATCCACCCCGGAGATAAGTCCCATCACTGTTGTATCATCTGCAAATTTAGCAATAGTATTACTAGCGTGAGTGGGAATGCAGTCATGCACATAAAGAGTATAGAGTAAGGGACTCAACACGCAACCCTGTGGTGTACCAGTGTTAAGAATAAGGTCTGAAGAGGTATGATTACTTAATGTGACCCTCTGTGAGCTGCCAGACAAGAAATTCATAATCCAAAGGCAGATTGAGTTAGAAAATCCAAGGCCCAGAAGTTTAGACGCTAGTTTATGTGGAAGAATTGTGTTAAATGCAGAACTAAAATCCACAAAAAAGCATCCTCACGTAGCGCCCCCCCTGCTATTCTAGATGAGTCAGAGCAGTGTGAAGAGTGATGGCTATAGCGTCCTCTGTAGATCTATTTTTTCTGTATGCAAACTGGTGTTTATCAAATGTATGCGGAAGACCAGAAATGATGTGCCAGCAGACCAATTTCTCAAAGCATGATGATAGGAGTGAGTGCCACTGGTCTATAATTGTTGAGGTTATTGATAGGGATCTTCTTTGGCAGTCGAACAATGGTGGAAGCCGTCAAACAAGATGGAATAGTGGACTGGGATAAGGACCGATCGAAGATCCTGGTGAAGACTCCAGCCAACTGATCAGCACAATCTTTAAGCACTCGGCCAGAGATACCATCAGGACCGGCAGCCTTTCTTGGGTCCACAGCCCTGAGAATGCTCCTCACCTCCTCTTCCTGCACAATGAGGTGAGGGCTACAATTGGCTGGTAGTTGTGTTTTATCTGTCTCTGATGTCTCCACTTCAAAGCAAACAAAGAAATGATTCAGTCCCTCTGCCAATGAAGCATCCCCCTCAGCAGGGATGACATTGGTCGGTGGATGGTTTGTAATTTGTGGGATCCCTCACCACACCTGCCTCACGTTATCGCTATAAAAATTATCCTCAACCTTCCTCTTATAATCAGTCTTGGCCTTCCAAATACCTTTCTTCAGGTTAGCTCTGGCAACCCTGTATCTTGCCCCGTCACCGGACCTAAAAGGCCTTGGTCCTGTCACGCAAGAGGCACTGGACTTCCTTGGTCATCCAGGGTTTCTGATTGGGATAGCGGTCGGAAAAAGGAAAAATAGCAATTTAGCAGGCAAGTTTGCCCGGTAAGGAGTGAGTGGGCCGGAAGGGTTCCTGTGGGCCATGTGGATGACACAGCCTTGTGTTTCTGCGCAGACTAGATTAATTGCTTTGGGGGGGCGTGTGTGCTCTGGGGGTGAGATTTCTCTGCGGCCCACCCAAATTTTCTTGCAGCCCACTAGTGGGCCGCGGCCCACTGGTTGGCACCCACTGCTCCAAAGCATCTGAAGGCAGGACAAGAAGCAACAGATGGAAATTAATCAAGGAGAGAAGCAACATAGAACTAAGGAGAAATTTCCTGATAATTAAAACAGTTAACCAATGAAACAGCTCACCTCCAAAAGTTGCAAATGCTCCAACGCTGGAGGTTTGCAAGAAGAGATTGGACAACCCTTTGTCCAGGATGGTAAAGCGTTTCCCGCCCGAGCTGGGGGGGGGTTAGACTAGAAGACCCCTCAAGGTCCCTCCCAAATTTGTTATTCTGAGTAGAATTCAGTCGGACATCAACCAACCTAATGGACAGATGCTCCTTGGCAAGTAAGAGCACATTCCTTGTAGTTGGGATAAGTGAAGAAAGGGATTAAAGAAGAGTTTTAAAAAATGTGCTTGTTTGGGTATTTTTACTCCTAACTTTCAGCCAAATAGCTCCCAGCCTTGTTCCCGACAAAATGCAAACAGCAGCAAAATCCATACCGCACAATCCAAATGATATATTAGAAAGAGATCGATACTAAATTAGCCCCCGAACAGAAGGAGGTTATAGCACATAATTTGAGAAGATGGGGGAGAACAAAAACCCCTCCAAAATTATCCTGCTGCCAGGAGGGAAACCACTTCTAGGGGGATTGGGAGGGGAGGAAAATCAAGAGGAGGGGGAATTGGTTCCCTGTTTCCAAGCCCAATGGCCTGGGTCAGAAATACAAGCGGTAGGTTCTGTGTTTTTCTCTCCATTGAGTTCCATCTACACATGAATTGCACCCGATTTAAAAAGAAAAAGAAAAGAAAAGAAAAGAAAAGAAAAGAAAAGAAAAGAAAAGAAAAGAAAACTTGCTAGTTTTGAGTCTTCTGAAATCGACCATAACTCTGAAAAACTTTTGGATTTGTTCACAGGGTACTCCATCCCTGGAGGTTTTTAAGAAGGGACTGGAGAGCCTCTTGTCTGAAATGGTAGAGGATCTTCTGCTTGAGCAGGGGGTTCGACTAGAAGACCTCCAAGGTCCCTTACAGCTCATTCTGTTCCTATCCTATTATTCTATTCTATTATTTCAAATTTCTATTCTTATTCCTATTCCTATTCCTATTCCTATTCCTATTCTATTCCTATTCTATTCCTATTCCTATTCCTATTCCTATTCCTATTCCTATTCTATTCTATTCTATTCTATTCTATTCTATTCTATTCTTATTCCTATTCCTATTCCTATTCTATTCCATTCCATTCTATTCCATATTCTATTCTATTCTATTTTTATTCCTATTCTATTCTATTCTATTCTATTCTATTCTATTCTATTCTATTCTATTCTATTCCATTCCATTCTATTCTATATATTATATATTATATATTATATTAGTCAATGAATACTTCAGCTTTAATCATAACCATACAAGAGCACACAATAGATACAAACTCAAGGTTAATCGCACCAAACTTGATGGCAGGAAATACGACTTTAGCAACAGAGCGGTCAATGTCTGGAATACTCTACCTGACTCTGTGGTTTCTTCTTAAAACTTTAACCTTAGACTTTCTACTACTGACCTCACCCCTTTCCTAAGAGGTCTGTAATAGGGGGGCGTGCATAAGCGCACCAACGTGCCTACCGTCCCTGTCCTATTGTTTCTTTTTTATTTTTCTTATATGTATCCATGTATTCATAACTATGTTTTTATTTATACCTATTATCTTGGAAGCAATTGACAATAAATAAACAAATAATTTCTATCCTATTGTTCTATTCTATTCTATTATTTCTATTTCATATTCTATTCTATTCTATTTTGCTTAGAATTGTTTGGAATTATCTCTGTGAAGGAATAGAATAGAATTCTTATTCTTCTTTTTTTTTATAGAATAGAATAGAATTATCCCAACCCCATAGAAGACAATATTGGTAGATCAGCGCTGAACTGGGGAGTCTTTGGACTAGAAAACCTGCCAGGTGCCTTGCAACCTATTGATTGAATTGAAACCAGCTCCAGGTTCTCTTCTTGATCAGGGAAGGGCAAAGAGCCTCCCCAGAGCCCCCCCTTCTGCGCCCCCCCCCTTGCAAACTCTCGCTGCAATCAATGAGGCTGAAATTAGCTGTGATTAATTTGGCTGGATGGAAGCCCAGAGTCTATTACCTTCCCATCAATCTCCTTCATCATCAAACAGCTTAAGTCTTGAACTCACACAAGCCAACCGAGCCTGAATTCCGGGCAGGGGAGGGGAGGGGGGATGGGCAAGGGGGGGATGCCCATCTTGGTTCACGTGGCCTGCTATATTTAAACAACAAGAGTGTGTGGAGAAGAAAGGAAACTCTCACAAGAGCAGCGGGAGTCTGCAGAAGTACTTCCAGGGGCTCCATCTGTGCTTGGGCGGATTCCAGAAAGGGCTGAAAAAAGCAGAGAGGAAGGGAGGGAAGGAGGGAGGGAGAGACAGAGAGAGAGAGAGAGGAGGAGGAAGGAGGAGGAGGGAAGAAGAGGAGGAGGAAGAGGAGGAGGACGAGGAAGAGGAGGAGGAAGGAGAAAAAAGAAGAGAGGAAAAGGAAGAAGAAGAGGAGGAGGAGAGGAGCAGGGAAAGAGGAAGAAGAGGAAGAAGAAGGAGAAAGGAGGAGAAAGGAAGGAGGAAAAGGAGGAAAGAAGAAGAAGAGGGGAAGAAGAAAGAGGAAAAAGAAGAAAGAAGAGGAGGAGGAGGAAGAAGGAGGAAGAAGAAAGAAGAAGAGGAGGAAGGAGGAAGAAGAACAAGAAAGGAGGAGAAGAGGAAGGAGGGAAGAGGAGGAGGAAGAAGAAGAAAGCAAAGGAAGGAGGAGGAGGAAAGGAGGAAGAAGAGGAGGAGGAGGAAGGAGGAAAAAGAAGAGTGGAAGAGGAAGAAGAGGAAGAGGAGAGGAGGAGGGAAAAGGAAGAAGGGGAAGAAGAAGAAAGGAGGAGAAGAGGAAGGAGGAAAAGGAGGAGGAGGAGAGGAGGAGGAAGAAGAAAGAGGAAAAAGAAGAAAGAAGAGGTAGAAGAAGAGGAGGATAAGAAGCAGAGGAGGAAAGAGGAGGAGGAGGAAGGAGGAAGAAGAAAGAAGAAGAGGAAGAAGAAGAAGAAAGGAGGAGAAGAGGAAGGAAGAAAAGGAGGAGGAGGAGAGGAAGGAAGAAGAAAGAGGAAAAAGAAGAAAGAAGAAGAGGAAGAAGAGGAGGAGGAAGAAGAAGGAAGAAGAAAGAAGAAGAGGAAGAAGAAAGGAGGAGAAGAGAAAGGAAGAAAAGGAGGAGGAGGAGGAGAGGAGAAGAGGAGGAGGAGGAAGAAGAAAGCAAAGGAAGGAGGAGGAGGAAAGGAAGAAGAAGAAGAGGAGGAGGAGGAAAAAGAAAGAAGAAGAGGAAGAAGAAGAAGAAAGGAGGAGCAGAAGAAGAAAGAAAAGGAGGAGGAGGAGCAAGGTTATACTACGCATACTTCAGAAGCTGGAGAGAACAAAAAAACCCTCCAAAAAAAGATTCTGATGCCAGTAAGAAAATCACACTCAAAAACTAGAACCCAATAAAAACACAGTTGAGTAAAATCCAGTATTAAAAACAATCCTTTTCGCTAGAAAGCGTGAAAAATGGCCAGAATTCCCCCCACCCATTTTTTCCCCCAGTGCCAAAATGGTCACTAAAGGAACTCTCGTAAGTTGAGGACGATCTAATACTCAAATCCCTGGGTGGGGGGGGGAGAGAAACCAGGTCAACCCTTGGGGGCACCCCGGAGCGGCCCCCCTTCCAGCCAACAAAAACAACCCCCTTTGGAAGCCTGAAGCAGAAAATCCGCGCGGCTTCCGCCAAGAAGCAAAACCGCCTCAACCGTAAAGTAGTTCATCACTTGCTGCTGTCATCTTCTCTGGTGTGTTTTTTTCTGGATTGTTGCTCGTCATGCCACTAACCGTTGTAAGCCCCGGTGTTGGATACACACACGTTCTTGGGTGATTCTTGGCTTGCTCTGGACACGGAACAGCCCGTTACTAAGAAGGGAGAGGAATTGGGCCACGGTCAAGATTTGACTTTCAATGATGGGATTCAAAATGTTTTACTACCGGTTCTGTGGGCGTGGCTCGGTGGGCGTGGCAGGGGAAGGATACTGCAAAATCCCTATTCCCCACCCCACCCCACTAACCTGCTTTCCAGCTCCGTTCTCCTGGGCAGGGCAACCAAAGGAGACCCAGCCGATCAGCTGGGACTCGATGGGAGGCAGAGAAGAGATGGGGTTGGCGGGACCAGTCGGAGGCCGGACTTGCCAGTTCTCCAAACTACTCAAAATTTCAGCTACCGGTTCTACTGAACCGGTCAGAACCAGCCAAGTGCCACTTCTGCACCTGACTCATTCAGGAAGCAAATTTTGGAGCTTCTCCATCGTTCAGATCATGGTTGTCCCAAAGGTGATTTTTTCTTTTTTTTTTTTCCGACAGGCAACGGGACTTTCTTGGTTTTTTCCTTGAAGGTGTTTCGCTTCTCCTCCAAGAAGCTTCTTCGGTTCCTCTTCTCCAGAATGGAAGAAGCTGCCTGGCTGAGAAGCAAAACATTTTTCAAAGCATTATCTCTGAAGACCAGAGGTGGGTATTCAGCAGGTTCTGACCAGTTCTGGAGAACCGGTAGTGGAAATTTTGGGGAGTTCGGAGAACCGGCAAATTCCACCTCTGACTGGAGATTTTACAGGTCTTGTTCCCCTGCCACACCCACCAAGCAATGGCCACAGAACTGGTAGTAAAAAATATTGAATCCCACCACTGATGAAGATTCTCCGTTCTCCAGGTCAGGGTTGTCCCAAAGGTGATTTCTTTTAAAGAGGAAACTGGACTTTCTTGGTTCTTCCTTTGAAGACCTTTGGCTTCTCATTTAGCTTTGAAGAAGCTTCTTGGTTGAGAAGCAAAATGTCTTCAAACTCCCCACTCACCCCCCAAAAAACCCCCACAGAAAATCCAGTTGTTTAATGGAACCACCTTCCTGGGGGAGGAGGGATATAAAAAAAACTAAACATGAATTCAGAGAAAGGACCGGGGAGGAATGACTTCCAGCCGAGGGTGAGAGGCAGGCAAAAACAACCAAAGGACAAAGGCCCCGAGAGAGAGAAAGAGAGAGAGGAATAAAAAGAGAGAGAGAATAAGAGAGAGGAGAGAGAGAGAACGAGAGAGAAAGAGACAGAGAGAGAGAAAGAGAGAGAGAACAAGAGAGAGAGAGAGAACAAGAGAGAATAAGAGAGAGAGAATGAGAGAGAAAGAGACAGAGAGAGAGAAAGACAGAAAGAGAGACTAAGAGAGAGAGAACGAAAGAGAAAGAGACAGAAAGAGAGAAATAAAAAGAGAGAAAGACAGAAAGACAGAAAAAGAGAGAGAGAGAAAGAGACAGAAAGAGAGAGAGAATAAGAGAGAGAGAGAACAAGAGAGAAACAGAAAGAGAGAGAATAAGAGAGCGAAAGAGAGAAATAAAAAGAGAGAATAAGAGAGAGAAAGAGAGAAAAAGACAGAGAGAAAAAAGAGAGAGAAAGAGAGTATAAGAGAGAGGGAGAGAAACAGAAAGAGAGAGAAAAAGAGAATAAGAGAGAGAGAAAGAGAGAAATAAAAGAGAGAACAAGAGAGAGAAAGAGAGAAAAAGACAGAAAGAGAGAAAAAGAGAGAAAAGAGTATAAGAGAGAGGAGAGAAACAGAAAGAGAGAGAAAAGAGAATAAGAGAAAGAGACAGAAAGAGAGAAAAAGAGAGAGAATAAGAGAGAGGGAGAGAAACAGAAAGAGAGAGAAAAAGAGAATAAGAGAAAGAGACAGAAAGAGAGAAAAAGAGAGAGAGAATAAGAGAGAGGGAGAGAAACAGAAGAAGAGAAAGAGAGAATAAGAAAGAGAGAAAGAGACAGAAAGAGAGAGAGAGAAAGAAAGAGAGGCTTTTCTTCTTAAACGGGAGGGGGTGACTCTCCCCCAACCCCTCCCTCTCCCCTCCCAGACCCTCGCTTGCCTTTCCCTGCCACCTAATCCTAATTAAAAAGAAATTACACGCGGGAGCAGGCTTGAAATGGGAGCGCTAATCCTATTAGCCAGCCCTGAGAAACTTGGGGAGGGGCGGCAGCCGGGGGGAGGGAGAGCCCTCTGATCCGGCCCCATTGTGCGCCCCCTTCCCAAAGAGCCGCTGGGTTGGGGTGGGGGGCCAAGGGGCTGCTGGCGGTGGCGGCGGCGGGGAGGGGTCTGTTTGAAACCCTTTAGCCATTGTGCACCCATTGTGCGCCCCCTTCCCGAAGCCACAGGGGGTGGGGAGGGGGCAACTGCAGGAGGGAGGGGGTCTGTTTGAAATCCTTTAATCCGTCACGTGACGCCCGTGTCAACCTTGCGGGGCGGGGGGAGGAGGAAGAGAGAGAGAAGGAGGCTGCTGCAAGCGAGTGGGTCCACAAAGACCGCATTAAGGACCCCCGGGTGCGGGGAGGGAAGCGGCCGAGGGGGGAGGGGTGGCCCGGCTAAGGGCTGGCTCGGGAGACGGAGAAAGGCGTGGGGGGTCTCGCTGCGCAAAGTCGCCGTTTGTTCTCCAGCCGGCCGGTTGCTTAAGCCGGCGTGGGTGGGAGTGGGGTTGAGTTGTTGGGTTGGGTTGAGTTGAGTTGGGTTGGGTTGGGTTGAGTGGGGGCGGCTACGGGGCTTTGGAAGAGAACAAAGCCTTTCTCCCCCCGCCCCCGCCCCGGGCTGCCTTTGTGGACGGGCTTGGCGAGAGAGGGAGGGAGGGTGCATTGCAAGAGGGGAATCTCGCTTTTTGGGGGGGGACCCCCCGCAGGCCCTTTTGTGGCTTGGCTTAAATCCGATTTCCATCATCTGGAAGGGAAGCGGCTGTTTCCACCCCAGACGGAGAAGCTTAGAAGCCCCCCCCACCTCCCCCGGCCCCGCGAGTGGGGGCCATCGGAGGGGCTTCTAGCCGTGCCCCGGGCCCCGTCCTCTCGCGTGCCTGTACAGGGCATGGATGGTGGGGAAGAATATCTCTTAACACAGCCGCCTCTCTCTCTCTCTCTCTCTCTCTCTCTCTTCCCCCACTTCAAGCTCCCCCCTCCCTCTCCTTGTAGCCTGGCCTCCTCTCGCGTGCAACTACCAGGACCCCCTGCCCTGGGGCTGGATGCTGAAGAAGGAAGCTGCAAAGGCTGCAGGAACGGGGCTCATAGCTGATTTTGGGGGGGTTCCCCTCCCGGGCTCGCTTTTCCTTCCAGGAAAGACCTGGTTAGGAATGGGATGGGAGACCACCAGGAAATCTCCAAAGATTTCCCAAGTCAAGAATCATCAGGTGCAACACTTAATAATAGTCACAGGGTACAATAAGCAATCAAATCCTACTAGTCAACAGTCAATAAAAATCGTAAGGATACTAGCGACAAAGTTACAGTCATGCAGTCACAAGTGGGAGGGTATGGGCGATAAGGAGTGATGGGAAGATTAATAGTAATAGTAGTGCAGACTTTGTAAATAGTTGGACTGTGTTGAGGGAATTATTTGTTTAGCAGAGCGATGCCTTTCAGGAAAAAACTGTCCTTGTGTCTAGTTGTTCTGGTGTGCAGTGCCCTATAGCCTCGTTTTGAGGGTAGGAGTTGAAACAGTTTATGTCCGGGATGTGAGGGGTCCGTAGATATTTTCACAGCCCTCTTTTTGACTCGTGCAGTAAGGAGGTCCTCAATGGAAGGCAGGTTGGTAGCTATTGTTTTTTCTGCAGTCCTAATTCTCCTCTGGAGTCCGTGTCTGTCCTGTTGGGTTGCAGAACCAAACCAGAGGGTTATAGAGGTGCAGATGACAGACTCAATAATTCCTCTGTAGAACTGGATCAGCAGCTCCTTGCGCAGTTTGAGCTTTCTGTTCTATTGTATCCTTTTCTATTCTATTCTTCATTATTCTATTCTACTCTACTCTACTCTATTCTATTCTATTCTAGACCCAACTCTAAGTTGATGCCCCACATTCTTATCCATGTTCCATCTCTGTGACGTCCAATGCAGCCAGATGCCATCACACCAGCATTTCCCCTTGTGCACTTCATACCAGGCAAGGAATGGATTCCAACCAAGCAGTGTTACAATCCTAAGACTGAAAGAGACCTTGTAGAATATAGAATAACGAAGTTGGAAGGGATCTTGGAGGCCTTTTAGTCCAACCCCCTGGCCGAGCAGGAGACCCTACACCATTCCAGACAAGTGGTTGTCTGAATCTGGTCTTACAAACCTCCAGTGATGGAGCACTCACAATGACTCTAGAGGCAACGTCGAGAGGGCAGGACAAGAAGCAATGGGTGGAAACTAATCAAGGAGAGAAGCAACTTAGAACTAAGGAGAAATTCTAAGAAGTTCTAAGGAAGCAACTTAGAACTAAGGAGAAATTTCCTACCACTTAGAGACCTTCTCTTCATCTTCTAGTGAAGATCTCTTCATCTTTGAGATCTTCATCTTTGAGATCTTCTCTTTATCTTGGAGATCTTCATCTTGGAGATCTTCATCTTGGAGATCTTCATCTTTGAGATCTTCTCTTTATCTTGGAGATCTTCATCTTGGAGATCTTCATCTTGGAGATCTTCATCTTTGAGATCTTCTCTTCATCTTGAAGATCTTCTCTTCATCTTGGAGATCTTCTCTTCATCTTGGAGATCTTCATCTTTGAGATCTTCTCTTCATCTTTGAGATCTTCTCTTCATCTTGGAGATCTTCATCTTTGAGATCTTCTCTTCATCTTGGAGATCTTCATCTTGGAGATCTTCGCTTCATCTTGGAGATCTTCATCTTGGAGATCTTTTCATCTTGGAGATCATCTTTGAGATCTTCTCTTCATCTTGGAGATCTTCATCTTGGAGATCTCTTCATCTTGGAGATCTTCATCTTTGAGATCTTCTCTTCATCTTTGAGATCTTCATCTTTGAGATCCTCTCTTCATCTTTGAGATCTTCATCTTTGAGATCTTCCATCCTCCTGCCCATATAAGTCATAAGTAGATCTTATAAGTTGGGACATCTTATAGCAACCTAGAGAAATGGTTCTGTCCACCTTCATCACGTCACCAGAAGACTCTGGAGTCGAGTTAGGCTAGTCTTCCCTCTTTCTCTACAGACCCCATCCATAAGGATGTTTCTCCGAGTGTCAAAGATCAGGATGAATCTGTTGGCTTCTTTTCAGGATCCCAATTTTTATTAAAAGCCAGGCGCTTGGCTGATTTCTGACAACTGTGCAATGACAGCTCCCTTCCTAGCATTCTCCACTTGTCAGAGATGGACAGTTGGTTGTTTTAAAAAGAACCACAAATTTCCTTCAAGGCAGATAAAAAGAGAAGAAAATGTTGTCATCCTTCTCCAGCCAGCTTGTTAGGATCTGTCACTCACTGAGGATCACCTTATGGAAGAAGAAATCCTTCTTAAAACACTTTTTTGATGCTTAAATGCATGTTGGAATCGGGTCTAATTTTAGGCATTTGCCCAAGCAAATGTGAAGTTAAATTATATTCCTGTTTCTCTTTCACTGATGGGTTGTCTTTTCATTCCCAAAATCAGCAGCCAGAGGGGGTGGGAGAGACCATCTATAGGGACCCCACCTGTTCAAGATCTAGCCCAGTCATACAGCCAGTGAGTCCCCCTGCCCCAAAGTCTGGATTTTGATGCATATGTTACATGCCACAAACAATGGGATGAAACAGAACCGTATTTAATTATGGCACCGAAGTCATGAGGCTGTTTTGAATTTTATACTGGGGATAAGCAAGGATCTGGCTTTCTGTGGAAGGGAGGAAGGGAGGGGCAAAGAAAGAGAAAGGAGCGAGGGAGCAAGAGAGGGGAGGGGAGGGAGAGAAAGGAGGAAGGAAGGAGGGAGGGAAGAAGGAAGGAAGGGGCAAGGAAAGAGAAGGGAGAAAGAGAACGAGGGGAGGGGAGGGGAGGGAGGGAGGGAGGGAGGGAGGAAGGAAGGAAGGAAGGAAGGAAAGAGAAGGGAGCCAGGGAGCCAGGGAGCCGGGGGGGAAGGGGGAAGGAAGGAAGGAAGGAAGGAAGGAAGGAAGGAAGGAAGGAAGGAAGGAAGGAAGGAAGGAAGGAAGGAAGGTGGGTGTAGAGGTTGGACTATATAAAATAACCAATGCACATTCATCTAAGCCATGTGGCTGCTGAGTTTTTGCTTCTCTGTGCAGTGTCTAAAATTTAAGGATTCTGGAAGGGAGAGGGGACTTTGGTGACTTCTTTGCCAGTTTCCCTGTCCATGTCAGTTTCAATCACTTTTGGTCCTCCTGACCTGGGAAACAAAGAGAGAGAGAAAGAGAGAGAGAGAGCATGCATGAGGGAGACGCTTGGCCAGAGAGCTGGCCTTGGCTGAGTCCCTTTTCTTCTTCCACCTCCTCGTTTTAATGGAGGAAGCGCCCCAAAGGGATGTTGGGGCGAGGGGGGAGGGGCAGGGAAGAGGGGGGGGGACTACAAAGCCCTACCAGGTTCTTGCTGAAATCTCGGGGTGGGGGGAGCCTTCCTGCCTCCCAGTTGGCCCTTTGGCAGAAGCAGGCAGGGGCTGGCCCTTGTTTTGGGGTAACAGCGAGAATGGACATGAAGTGCAGAGGGCAGGAGGGAAGGGGAGAAGAGGGGTGTAGAGAGGGAGAAGAAAGGAGGGGAGAGGACTAAAGGGGAGGGGAGGAGGAGAGGGAGGGGAGGAGGAGAGAGGAGGCAAGGGAGTAAGGGAGTAGAGAGTGGAGAAGAGGAGAGGAGCGGGAGGGGAGAGGAGTAGAGAGAAGGGAGAGGGGAGGAGTGGAGAGGAGAGGAGGGGCGGGGAAGGAGACGAGAGGAAGGGAGGGAGAGGAGGGAAGTAGAGAGGAGGGGAGGAAACGAGTGATGGAGAGGGAGGGGGAGGAGGAAAGAGTGAGAGTAAGGGGGGAGAGAGGGAAGGGAGGAGAGAGGGGAGGAGAGGAGGGAAGGGGGAAAGAGGGAGAGGAGAGAGAGAGGAGGGGAAGGGAGAGGAGAAGAGGAAGAAAGTAGAGAGGAGGGGAGGAAAGGAAAGGAAGGATGGAGAGGAGGAAAGAGGGAGGGGAAGGGGAGAGGTAGGGGAAGGGGAGGAGAAAAGAGAGAGGGGGGAGGGAGGCCCTCTTCTCCCAGGCCTTCCCTCCCTTTGCCAAATTTAATTCCGAATTGTGACGATGGGGAACCCCAAAAGCCCCTGGGGCCCCCGGGATTCCCTGGAATGACCGGCCCTTCTGCCCTCCCCCTCCCAACCCCCCTCCCTCCCAACCTCCCCAACCGCTCAGCTCCCCAGACTTCCAGACATTCCTTGTAACACGGGGGGACGGGAGAGGGGGGTTTCTTTTGTGGGGAAGGGTTTTTTTGTTCCTTTCCCTGCGCTGAGCATCCTCCTCGCCGAGCAGAGGCTGCGTCGTATCTCGGAGAAGCGCGGGGCGCGGGGCGGGGGGGTTGTAGATTCCTCGCCCACCCGAAGCGGGGCCAGAAGAAGAGCAGCGTCTCGTCGGAAGGCGCGCTCGGGCGCTGCGCTCCGGCATCCGCGCCTCCAACCAGGCTGCGCTCTAAAGCGCAAGGGAGGCGGGCGCTCTTCCCCCTCACCCCTCACCCCCAAATCCTCTCCTCCTCCACCTCCTCCTCCTCCTCCTCCTCCTCCTCCTCCTCCTCCTCCTCCTTCTTCTTCTTCTTCTTTTTTTCCGCGCAGCTCTGCTCGCTCCCGCTTCTCCTCCGCGTTGGAAGCAGCCAAAGAGCCGCCTTCGCTCGGCGTCCTCCTTCCCCGCGCGTCCTGCCAAGCGGAGCCGCTTCTACACCTTCCAGGTGCGATCGGGGCGAGGTTTGAGGGTTCCCCCACCCCCCTTCTCCCTTCTAAAGCCCCCGGCCGGGTTTCCACAGAGGGTGGCGGGGTGGAGTGGGCTGGTTGTGGGGAGTAAAAGGGAGCCCCCCCCCAATTCCCCGGGACTCCCCCATAAGACCACCTCCCCAGACCCCCAATTCTTCTCCCCACCGTAGCTTGGAGAGCCCGGGCAGCGAAGGACCGAGAACCAAGGGCGGAGGGCTGGTTGGGTGGGGGGTGGGGGGTCTTTCTTTCGAAAGGGACCGAGAGCTTCTTCTCCTCCATCCCAGGGAAGATTTTGGGGAGGGGGCGTCTTCTACAGCCCGGCTCCGCGCTCTCCCGGCTCGTTTCTCTCCCCCCTCGTTCTTCCTTTCCCCTCCCCGCCAGCAGCCCCCTCCCTCTATTTTCCCGCTTCAGTTAGAGACAGGATGCTTGGCTATTTGGAGGGGGGGAGACTCCCCTCCCCTTTCCCCCCCCCCATTGGGAAAGGAGCCTGCACCCTCGCCCCTAGAACCCCAGGTTGGAGACTCCAGCTTACGAAGATGCCCACCCGCTTAACGGAAGGGCTGTGCCAGCTCCCACGAACGGCCAAGGCAGATGAGGGGGGTCTCTCCCCGGAGTAGCTACCCACCCACCCACCCCGCTGCCCCGCTGGAGAGCAAAGAAGGGGCACCCCGAGGAAGCAGGAAGGACCCGAAAACCCAAAGACAACCCCCCACCCCAAGTCTGTGGTTCTTGTGGCTGTTTTTCCCCGGGGTCTCTTTATTGTGGGGGGGACGTAGAGGGGCGACCCTTCCCGCAGGAGGCGACTTTTTATGGGGTCTCTTCTACCCCACGGATCTCGCTATTCCTGGTCTCAAGAATTTTCGACCGGGTTGGGGCGGGGTGTGGGAGAATGGGGGAGGAGGGGGGGTCCCGGGAGAAAAGCCGAGCCGCGATTGGCTGCCTTGGCGACGTTCATTTGCATACCCTCGCCTATTTCAAGAGCCCGGGTGGGGAGGGTCAGTCTTAGTAGGCGAAGAAGCGTTGCGGGGCGCGGGTGGAGCAGGTGCCGACGCGTGGAGGGGGGTTAGAAAGCCGGCGCTCTCCTTTCAACGGGTTCGATGCCAGGCGGGGGCGCACGGCGGGCCGGGCTGTGGGGAGGATTGACAGCCGGGAAAGGGAGCTTGGCTGGTTAGCGGGCGGGGTGGGTGGGGGTCCCTTTCTCTTGCCTGCCTTCCTGCTTGCTTTTTTTCCCTTCTCTTTCTCTCTTTTCTTCTGCTTGGCAGCGAGCGAAGCATGGGCGCCCGCAAAGACCGCGGTTGCCCGTCCGTGCCAAGCCACCCGGTGGGCATCCTTTGCCTGGCTTGGCTGCTGTTGCTGCTGCTGCTAGCCTCGGCTTTGGGCAAAACGATTCGGTACCACACCTACGAGGAAGAGCCTCCAGGCACGGTGATCGGAACCTTGGCCGACGAGCTGCCCCTGAAAGGAGCGACGGGAGCGGAGAGAACTTTCCGGCTGGTGAAGGCGCCTGGCAACGGGTCGCTGGTTCGAGTCCGGGAGCGGGACGGGCAGCTGAGCCTGGGGCCGGAGCGGCTGGACCGGGAGCAGCTGTGCGGCCAGGCGGAGTCGCCCTGCCTGCTGGCCTTCGACGTGCTGAGCCTGGGCGGCCCGGCGGGCGCGGGAGCTCCGCCTTTCCGCCTGGTGCACGTGGAGCTGGAGGTGCGGGACCTCAACGACCACGCGCCGCGCTTCCCGCAGCCCGCCGTGGCCCTGGAGGTGTCGGAGAGCGCGGCGCCCGGCACCCGCCTGCCGCTGCCCCTGGCGCACGACCCGGACGCCGGCTCCAACGGGCTGCAGAGCTTCGCCCTCTCGCCGGGCAGCCCCTTCGGCTTGGAGGCGCAGAGGCGCGCCGACGGGCTCCGCTGCGCCGAGCTGGTGCTGCTGCGCGAGCTGGACCGGGAGGCGGAGGCGGGCTACCGGCTGGAGCTGGTGGCCAAGGACGGCGGGAGCCCCCCGCGCTCGGGGACGGCCACGCTCAGCGTGCGCGTCCTGGACGCCAACGACAACGCGCCCGCCTTCCCCCGGGGCGCGCTCCTGACCCTGGAGCTGCCCGAGGACGCGCCGCCGGGCGCGCTGCTGCTGGAGCTGGACGCGGCCGACGCCGACGAGGGCGCCAACGGGCAGCTGCTCTACGCCTGGGGCAGCCAGGTGGCCCCCGAGGCCCGCCGCCTCTTCAGCCTCGACCCGCTCTCGGGCCGCCTGGCCCTGCGCGCCCCCGTCGACTACGAGCTGCAGCGCACCTACGAGCTGGACGTGCAGGTGAGCGACCGGGGCGCCAGCCCGCTGGCCGCCGCCTGCAAAGTGGTGGTGCGCCTGCTGGACGTCAACGACAACGCGCCCGCCGTGGCCATCAGCGCCCTGGGCGGCCCGGCCGGGTCGGGGGCTGCGCGGGGCCAGCAGCAGCAGCAGGTGGAGGCGGCCGAGGCGGAGGCGGCGGCGGCGGCGGCGGGGGACGAGGCCGGCTGGGCGGCGGTGAGCGAGGCGGCGCCGGCGCAGAGCCTGGTGGCGCTGGTCAGCACCTCGGACAGCGACGCGGGCGCCAACGGCCAGGTGCGCTGCGCTCTCCTGCCGGCGCCCCACCAGCCCTTCGCCCTGCAGCGCGCCTACGACGCCGCCAGCTACCTGGTGCTGACCACGGGCGCCCTGGACCGCGAGCGGGTGGCCGAGTACAACCTCACCCTGGTGGCCGAGGACCTGGGCTCTCCCCCGGCCAAGACCGTCCGCTCCTTCACCGTCCGCGTGGCCGACGAGAACGACAACGCCCCGCGCTTCGCCAAGGCCCGCTACGAGGTGGCCCTGCCCGAGAACAACCCCCCGGGGGCCTACTTGACCACCGTGGCGGCCTCTGACCCCGACCTGGGGCCCAACGGCAAGGTGAGCTACCGCCTGCTGGACAACCAAATCATGGGCGCCTCGATCTCCACCTACGTTTCGGTCGACCCGGGCACGGGAGCTATCTACGCTCTCCGGACTTTCAACTATGAGATCCTGAAGGAGATGGAGCTATCCATCCAGGCTACAGATGGAGGATCTCCTTCACTGTCCAGCACAGCCTTGGTCAAGGTACGGGTGATGGACCAAAACGACAACGCTCCGGTCATCACTTCTCCTACGGTCACCAACGGGTCTCTCGAAATTGGGGTCTCCAGCAGAGCTTCCCGAGACTCCCTGGTGGTCCACATCAAAGCCCGAGATGCGGATGAGGGCTCCAGCGCAGAGCTGAGCTTTGCTTTCTCACAGGATCCCCAACAGCAGGAAAGATCCCTGGATCTCTTTGCCATCCACCAGAAAACCGGAGAGGTTACTCTCCGGAGGAGCTTATCTGACGAGCAGCTAGGCCAAGTCTACCCGTTGCTTCTCACCGTGACCGACAATGGGCTGCCACCTCTCTCCACCACCGTGGTGGTCAACTTCCTGGTGACAGCATCGCTGCCTCCCTCTAGCGGCCAGGAGTCCGTGGCCAAGCCCAGCTCTTGGGACGACCAACCTCTGCAATGGGACGTCCCCTTAATTGTCATCATCATCCTGGCGGGAAGTTGTACCTTGCTTCTGGCGGCCATCATCACCATCGCCACCACGTGCAACCGGCGCAAGAAGGAGAAGAAGGTGGTCTTGGAGGAGCCGCTTGACACCTCTCACCTGGAGAAGGACCACGAGGAGGGGAGCCCTAGCGACGGGGCCCTCAACCCCTCCAGTCCGCGCTTCGACGTCCACTCCTTCCCAAGCAAATCTTCTTTCGCGAGTCCTGAGCCTTCTCCGGCCAGTGAAGATATCCCGGCGTCCGAGCACAGCCGAGAAACCAACAGCCTCTACGACAGCCAGAGCCGACTCCGAGGAGCAAATGCAGAGGTAACCTTTTACACCTTCCTTTGCTGGGGGTGGGGGGAGAGAAGAGACTTACCTAGCTGGTTGTGGCTTAACTTACCTCCGAGTATCAAATAAGTAATTAATAACAAGGAAGGAACGTAGTTACTCATCAGCCTGTTTGAGAGATTCATTGAACGCAAGTCAAGCGGGTTAGAATTTCAGGCATTAGCCATCCAGGTGGGTTATCATCTAGCTTCAAGGGGGTGGAAAGTCACACGCAGCTAGTCCTCGACATACGACCACAACGGAGCACCAAATTTCCATCACTAAGTGAAACATCAGTTCATTTTTTTTGTCCCCTTCTTATGACCTCTTTTGTCTGTGTGGTTAAATGAATCTTTGCAGCTGTTAATTTAGTAACACGTTAAGTGGATCTGATTTCCCCATGGTGAGGTCACAAAAGAGGACCAGGGCACTGCAACCGTCATAAATGTGAACCAATTTGCCCAGGGTCTGAATTTGGATCATGTGAAAAAAAAAAAAACACCCAGGGATGCTGCAACAGTTGTACGTGTAAAAAACGGTCATAAGTCCCTTTTATCGGCACCGAACGGTCGCTAAATTAAACCATTGTAAGACAAGGACTGTCTGTATTCAGGGGGAATGGATTAGCCTGTGTTTTTATTATTATTATTATTATTATTATTATTTTCTATTATTATTTTTTACTTATGAAATGCACGGGCTGCCCATCTTCATAAGGTGAGTGTACAAGAATTCTTTATTGTCCAAGCATGATTGGACACACAAGGAATTTGTCTCTGGTGCATAAGCTGTCACTGTGCGTAAAAGCTGCAAGCAATAAATCATGATCCGAGTAGTCATAGTAAAAAAATACATTTATCGTAAATCATAAAGATGCAACACTTAGGGATAGCCGTAGGATACTAAATAAGCAATCAACATAAATCCGACTAGGGAACCAAATAAAACAATGCAAAACGTAAAGATACAAGCAACCCAGTAGTAGAAAAGGAGACGGGCAATAGGAAAGACGAGAAGAAGAATAGTAATACAGTCTTAGTGAATATACTACCCGTTGGTAACGTCTTTTCTTCTGACAATAACTGTGCCTTTCCTTTTTGTGTGTGTGTCTTTCTCCAATGTTTCCTCTTCTCCAGTCTTACACTTCCACCCCCAGTTACAGCAAAGAACCAGCGGCCCTGGTCCCTATTTGGAAGGGCCACTCCTTCAACACTTTGTCCGGCCGGGAAGGAGAAAAATTCAGTGGGAAGGACAGCGGCAAAGGGGACAGTGACTTCAACGACAGCGATTCCGACATCAGCGGAGACGCTCTGAAGAAGGACCTCATCACCCATATGCAAAATGGTAAAGGTTTCTTTCCAATGCCGCCCCACCCACCCCCTTAGCGGATCGACCCTGTCGCGTGGAGGGATTTATTTTACAAATCCGAGAGCGGGTTGTTTGTTGCAAATCACCCTCTAATGACCTAAATGGTCACCTGCTGTTTGGGGAACGGTCCTTGGAAGCTAGCAACAGGCAGAGCTGCGGCCCGTGCTGTTCTTCATCGCCGCTAGCGAGGCCCCTTGGGGCCTGGGGTACCCATGGGGCAGAAGATACTACGTGCATCCGCCCCGCGGGAACAGATTCACTTTAATTAAATATTGCGTTATCCTCCGTTCTCCTCCGACCGATGCTCCTTTGAGGCTTGGAGACGGTGACTCATAAAAGGTTACTAAGAAAGCTTCGTGGTTGATTAGAGACATGAGCACAATTGGCTTGGCTCTAGTAAAATACATGGATTGAGTAGAGACGTGAGTGCAATTTGCTTGGTTCTAGTAAAATATATGGTTTGAGTAGAGATGTGAGTGCAATTTGCTTGGTTCTAGTAAAATACATGGTTTGAGTAGAGATGTGAGTGCAATTTGCTTGGTTCTAGTAAAATATATGGTTTGAGTAGAGATGTGAGTGCAATTTGCTTGGCTCTTGTAAAATATATGGTTTGAGTAGAGATGTGAGTGCAATTTGCTTGGCTCTAGTAAAATACATGGTTTGAGTAGAGATGTAAGCCCAGTTTGCTTGGCGTTAGTAAAATACATGGTTGAGTAGAGATGTGAGTGCAATTTGCTTGGCTCTAGTTCTAGTAAAATACGTGGTTTGAGTAGAGATACGAGCCCAATTTGCTTTGCTCATGTAAAATACATGGTTTTGCAAGATCCAATCTGGGTTTGGTCCCCAAGGATGGCCTCCAGCACAAGTCCAAAAGCTCAGAAGAGTAAACATCTGGCCCCAGTGACCCACCCAAACTGTACCTTGCGACGTTATCTTAGGACACATATGTTCACCTTCGTTCATAGATGGCTTCATTACCAAGTCAGATTAGCAGATGAATTTGTTGCAATTGCTGATTGTTTGGTCACCGTTGAAAATGGAAGGCCTTCTTAGAGTAAAGGCCAGTTTTTTCTTCGTAACTAAAAGGGGGAAATTGCAACTGGAAACATGCGTGGCGAGAAGGAACTATGCATGTGCTAGTCTACTCTAACACTGCTCTAGTTTAACACGTGGGTCTCTCAACGTTAGCCATTCCAGATGCGTTGTCTTCTGCTCCCAGAACATAACTATTTGGTGGGAATTGACCCACGCATCGAAAAATTGCAAGTGAGAAACTGTAGGTTGGAGGAATCTGGTTTTCTGCAATGATTGGATTTCACTTGATTAGTGGCAAGGTTGACTCAGACAAAATCTGGAATCCCAACAAGAGCTAAAGGGCCACAGATTGTCCACTTCTGCTTTATAGCTTCCCTGAAAGCTGTTGTGATGTACGAGATGAAATGTGGAACGTGGACCAAGGAAATGTGGTTTAATCTGATGAAGGCCACAAGATCACCTGAGCCAGTTATCATGGCTTTGCGTATCCTACTTGTACATTTTGTGGATATTACACTAAAACTAGGACAACAGATATTATCCCACTTCATTCTGAATTTTAATAAACGTCCAGGTAGCCATCAACTTACAGTTCGTTTTTACCGTCGTCCAAAGTTACGTTGCTGGAAGAAGGTGATTTACAATGGATCCTTGCACTTACGACCATCCCAGCGCCAACATTGCAATCATCCGCATTGTAATCACGACCGTCTCCGTGGTTACGTGATCAAACTTTGAGCGCTTGGAAACTATCACGCAGTTATTACACCCCTGGGGTCTTTTGATGGCTAGTTACCACTTTCCCAGGAGGCCTCTGATGAGCAAAATCAGTGAAGAAAGATGGCTTTGCTTAATGACCACAAGGTTCACTTAATGACCACATGATTCACTTAAAGACATGACCCAAAAAAGCTTGCAAGACTGAGCCTCATTCCCTTAACAGCCCCCACATTGCTTAGTGATGGAAATGGTGGTTGTGTGTTGAACATTGCTTGTAAAGTATACCCCTAGATAATTGACTCAGTTTTCAAAACTCAGTTCTGTTTTAATCCCTAATTCTTTTCAATTTTTATTTGGCCGTTGTTACTCACACCCGTGCTCATTTTGTCCCCTCCTTGGGGAACCTAGATGGGACAAACACAAGAGATATATACAACACTGCCCCAAAGCAAAAAAAATACAAGTTATTTTAACCATATTTACTTTTTCTTTATTGCTTTGGATTGGCTTCCCCAGTCAAGAGCTTCTAGAAGCGATGAGTAGGAGTGGTGTGGTAGTCTAGAAGTGGAGCTCTCACCTTACAATCAGGAGGCTGTGAGTTTGATTCTAGGTAGAGGCAGATATTTTTCTCTCCCTGGGCACAATGAGAATATATCTGCTGAACAAAACTCTGCCCTGGTGACAGGAAGGGCATCCGGCCAATAAACACTCAGCTCTATTCAGTTGCTCAGACTCCATCCCCCAAAGGATTATGGAGTCATTAAAAGAGATAGATAGCTAGATACATGATAGATAGATAGATAGATAGATAGATAGATAGATAGATAGATGGATAGACGGATAGACGGATAGACGGATAGACGGATAGACAGATAGACAGATAGACAGATAGATAGATAGATAGATAGATAGATAGATAGATAGATAGATAGATAGATAGATAGACGGATAGACGGATAGATAGACAGACAGACAGATAGATAGATGAAAGATAAAATAGAGATAGATAGATAGATAGATAGATAGATAGATAGATAGATAGATAGATAGATAGATAGATAGATAGACGGATAGATAGATAGATAGATAGATAGATAGATAGATAGATGGATGGATGGATGGATGGATGGATGGATGGATGGATGGATGAACAGACAGACAGACAGACAGACAGACAGACAGACAGGCAATAGGAAGGGCACCCAGCCAGTAAACACTCCACTCCATTCAATTGCACAGACTCCAACCCACAAGGGATTATGGGGTTGTTAAAACAGGAGGAGGAAGAGGAGGAGGATGATATGTTGAGGACAGTAGATTTTGGGGAAAGTAGATAACTGACTTTGAGAAGCCAATTTTGGATATTTGCACCCTCAATTCTAGGCTACATGCTTCCTTCTCTTCCTCCTCCCAAAATATAGGGTTTTATAACACATTTAATAACACAGAATTGGTCATTATTGTTTCCTGGGAATTCAGCGGTCTTGTCTAGCCTTGGGGTCTCCAACTTTGGCAACTGGAGGACTTCAACAGTTGCTGGGGAATTCTGGGAGTTGAAGTCCTCCAGGCTTAACATTGCCAAGGTTGGAGACCCCTGGTCTAGATGGCAGCCAAAGGATGGCAGAATGTTGATAAGGTTACAGATATTTTCATGCGTGAAAGATCATACACAGTACCTACCCATAGCTTTCCTCAACATGGATGGCTGAAGTCTTCATTACAGGAAGTCCTCGACATACGAGCCACAATTGAAGTTGCCATCCCGTTGCTAAGCAAGACCATTCTGAAGTGAGCTCTGTCCCGTTTTTTAACGACCTTTCTTGCCACCGTTCTTAAGCGGGTCACTGAAGTTGCTAAGTGAATCCCATGATTGTTGAGCGAATCTAGCTTCCCTGTTGACTTTGTCGCATGACCTTGTGATGTGGCAACCATCAAAAAGATGAGCCAATTGCCAAGCGTACAGATTTTGATTACGTGATCATAGGGATGAGTGGTCATATATATATATATATATATCTTACGCGGAGAAAACCGAACAACCAAAGATCCACATACAAATACCCATGAGAACCTCAGAAAACATATATAATATATATATATATATATATATATATATATATATATATATATATATATATATATATATGTGGATCTTTGGTTGTTCGGGTTTTCTCGAAGATTCAAGTATCTAGGCAATGCGTTTCGATGAAGTCTCATTCATCATCTTCAGGCTTCTGTCTCCGGCTCTGATGATGAATGAGACTTCATCGAAACTGTTTCAGATATCAATCTTACTGCGAGGAAAACCCAACAACCAAAGATCCACATACAAATACCAGAGAACCTCAGAAAACAAAATATATATATATATATATATATATATATATATATATATATATATATATATATATTCCTTTTTTCAGTTGTAACTTTTAATAGGCATTCAACAAATGGTTGGCAATGGCATGGCAAAAGCTATGGTTCTTTGCAGTTTGGAGACCAATCGATCCATTTATTTATTTATTTATTTTATTTGTCAAACATGTACAAGATAAAAAGTATAGGTATTGTTGTGGTTCGCCGGCAGCAGTTGCAGACAGCTGAGGTCTCAGAGAGCGAGGACGCAGATGAGGGGCCTGCGTGTGATGCAGGGATGGGGCCAGGACCATCATGGAGTGGAGTGCTACATTTGAAGATTGTGGAGGCTGGCAGCAGTGAGGAAGAGGCCCCCGAGGAGCCTGTGCTCACTGCATGTGTGCCCAGGGCTGCTCAAAGGAAAGAGCAGCTGCAGCAGCACGGGCGACTCAGGAGTAAGGCTGCAAGATAATGGGCCCTCCCTTAAGAGATAAAAGCCAGCTGAGAAACCGGAGTTCTTTGCAGGAAGCAAAGAAGTTTTTGCACTCAAGCCTTGTGGATGTTCAGAGTATCTTGGTTGGTGTTTGGAGACTTTTTGTGTTTAAAATACTTCTTAGTAACTTTACCTAGTATTTTTGGCAGCCTTGCACCACCTTGGCAAGGCTTGTTCTTATCAGAGACCATTAGTTCGAAACAGCCTTTTAACTGGGAAGGAACAGAATTCGTAGAGAAGCATTAAAAGGTTTTGCTGTTACCTCCGTTTTGCGTTCGTTTCCATGGAACCAGGTTTGGGTCAGAACAAGTATGAACAAGAACAAGAACGAAGGGAGTAAATAGAGAGAAACGGGGACAGTAGGACAGGGATGGTAGGCACGCTGGTGCACCTACTTATGCACGCCCCTTTTAAGGACCTCTTAGCAATGGGGTTAGGAGGTCCGCGGTAGGCAGTTTGAGGTTGAAGCTATGAGGGGTTGAGGCTGCAACCAAGGAGTTGGGTATTGGCGTTCCAGCCATTGACCACTCTGTGGCTGAAGTTGTATTTTCTGCCATCGAGTTTGGAGTGCTTCACCTTGAGTTTGTATCGGTAGTTTGCCTGTGTTGTCGTTGTGGTTGAAGCTGAAGAAGTTGTTGACAGGTAAGATGTAGCAGACCATTTTGTGAACTATGCTTAGACCGGACCACAGGCGGCGGAGTTCCAGATTGTCCAGGCTCAACATTTCGAGACTGGAAACACAGGGAATTCTATGGTGAGTAGAGGAACGGAGGATTCTTCTCAATAAATACCTCTGAACCTGCTCAATCGTGTTAATGTCTGATATACAGTGCGGGTGTCAGGATTCCGGCAGTCACTCCAATTAAATCATGAGCCTCGAGCCGCATCTCAAAACTAAAAAAGATTTATTTGAAGGTAACATTCTACGTCCAGCATTTATCTAGGCGTAGCCAACTCTGAGATATGTAATTCACTGTCACCCTTGATCCTGCTTCCCCTCCCCCCGCCCCTGGGTGTATCATCCAACAAAAAACATCCATAGCCAAGAGTCATCAATCATGCTCTCCAATTAGATTGTTGCATGGCAGAAGCTTCAGTCATCTAATCAGTCTTCGAAGAAAATATGAATGGAATGGACTTTCGATTCCACGCTGCCGTCTGCTCTTCTCCCCCACCTTTCTGTCGTCAACTATAAAACGTGTTTACAAAATGTTTTATGAGTTGACAGCGGGTTCTAGGTGGATGAGCTGTTTTCCAGAATTGAATCCTGCTGGAGTTTTTGATGTTGTCTCATGCTTCATCCATAAAATAGCAACCCCATTCCTTGCGGGGTTTTTAGAGCCATCCAAATGAAGCTTGCAGGAGCAGCTCCATTGCCAGATAACCCAGCAGGAATGGAGTTCATCTTCTTCTGAATCAAAATGGTGGCTCCTCCAACCCAAAATGCCGGATTATAATTGATTGTGGATGTGTGTATGTGCGTGTGTGAACGGGGGACAAATGTGAGTGGGAGTGCTTCATCCTACTTGGAATTAATAAAGGAGAATGCAGGTAGTCCTCGACGTACAACC
The DNA here is from genome assembly GCF_049901715.1 of Pseudonaja textilis. NCBI lineage: Eukaryota > Metazoa > Chordata > Lepidosauria > Squamata > Elapidae > Pseudonaja > Pseudonaja textilis. The sequence goes on from NC_141997.1 coordinate 49,953,385, forward strand.
ACAATGGAGGATGAAATTTATGTTGCAAAGGGAGACAGTTGCCAAGTGAGCTTTTGTCCCCTTTTACGACCTTTTCTGCTGCCGTCATTGAGCGAATCACTGCAGTTTGTTAAGAAAATCTGGCTTCCCCATTGATTTCGCTTGTCGGGAGGTCGCAAGAGGGAACCACGTGACGTACACACTCCCGGGACACTGCAACGGTCATAAGTATGAGCCAGTTGCCAAGTGTTTGTAGCTTGACCACATTTCCATGGGGTGCTACAAAGGTTGTAACTGTGAAAGAATGGTCCTCGGTCAATATTTTTTCAGTCCTGTTGTAACTTTGGTCACTAAATGAACTGTTGTAAGTCGAGGGCTACCTAGATTCATTGCCCAGGGTTGAAATGAGGGGTCCTTGTGGCTCTCTGAGCTGGATTGTTTTCTTGCAGACGTTTCATGACCCAACTAGGTAACACCATCAGTGCTAGCGATGATGTTATGTAGTGCTAGCACTGACGATGTTACCTAGTTGGGTCACGAAATGTCTGCAAGAAAACAATCCAGCTCAGAGAGCACCAAGGACCCCACAGTCCTCCTATTCCTCCTCTTCCTCCTCCTCCTCTTCCTACTCCTTCTCCTCCTTTCTATGTACCTCCCTCCCTTCTAGCACTGATGATGTTACCTAGTTGGGTCATGAAATGTCTGCAAGAAAACAACCAAGCTCAGAGAGCGCCAAGGACCCAACAGTTCTTCTCTTCCTCCTCTCCACATCCCCTTCCTTCTAGAACTGATGTTGTCACCTAGTTGGGTCATGAAATGTCTGCATGAAAAAACAATCTAGCTCAGAAAGCCCCAAGGATACCATAGTTTCCTTCTTCTTCTTCCTCTTCCTCTCCTCCTTCCTCCATCTCCTCCTTATTCCAGGATGATTCGCCTCCTCCTTCCTCCTCCTCCTCTCCACAAAGTCCCCTCCCTTCTAGCACTGATGATGTCACCTAGTTGGGTCATGAAATGTCTGCAAGAAAAAACAATCTAGCTCAGAAAGCCCCAAGGATACCATAGTTTCCTCCTTCTTCTTCTTCCTCTTCCTCTCCTCCTTCCTCCATCTCCTCCTTATTCCAGGATGATTCTCCTTCTCCTTCCTCCTCCTCCTCCTTCCTCCTCCTCCTCCTCTCCACAAAGTCCCCTCCCTTCTAGCACTGATGATGTCACCTAGTTGGGTCCTGAAACGTCTTCATGAAAAAAAATAAAAAATCCAGCTCAGAGCACGTCAAGGAGCCCATTTTGCAATTCCTAACCCAGAATTCCTTCGGCCTTTGGGTCTCTTGCATTCTCATCTCTACTCTGTCGCTTGCCTTTTTTTTTTCCCCTCTAGGTTTGTGGGCTTGCACCGCTGAATGCAAACTTCTGGGCCATTCGGACCGATGTTGGAGCCCCTCCTGTGCCCAGACCAACTCCCATACGTCCCCACACCCCAAAACCCAGCTCTCCACTTTTTGCCGGACGACTTCCTTGCCTCGAGACACGCTCCATCGTGACCACTTCTACCCCGCCCAGCTGCCCAAGACGGTAGGCCTGCAGAGTGTCTACGAGAAGGTTCTCCACCGGGATTACGACAGGACAGTGACCCTGAGGTCTCCTCCTCATCCAGGCCGATTGCCCGACCTCCAGGAGATCTCGGTCCCTTTGTACGAGTCCCCTTCTCACCATTATTTAGGTTCTCCTTCCGAGGCCAGCAAGAAAGTGTGACTTTCCTCCAGCCCTTGATACACGTGTGAACGTATCAAGCCCTCTTTAAGGAAACACGGAACTGAACTTCTCTTTGCAAAAGGCTGCATCTGTGGGGATGTTTGTTCTCTTCCTCCTTTTGCAGCAGGACAGTGGCTCTGAGCATGTGCAGAGTGTCTCTTCCCACCACTTGGTGACTCACTTCGTCTGCCCCAAGAATTCCAGGAGGAGGGGAGGAGACTTTTTAATATCTCTTTTTGATAAATGAACCATTACTTTCATTCTTTCCCCCTCACCCATCTGCGAATGGACATAGAAAAGTTCAAACTTCCCCAAGATCTTGTTACCTGAGTTTGATGATGTACATAAGTTTTAAGTAAAATGTGCCTTAAAATACAATAATGTCGATATGTACAAATATACTGTACATGCATATCACCTATGGGGAGAGAGAGAGAAAAAACGATGTGTCTGTTTATATTTGTACATGCATACACTCAGAATGACATGCATAAACATGTATGTGTCTGTACAGATAGACAATGACGTATAAATTAAGTCGTTGGGGCGGTGGGGAAGTTTCCAATTGCATTGGTCCTGTTTGATATTTGCAAACGAAAATTTTCTTGTTAATGTAATTTTTATGAAATGTGCAGTATTTAACTGATATTCCTCCTTAGTTTTTCCCTCACGGTCTGCATTCATCCTTTTTTCTTTGATCTACTTCTGTATATCATGTAATGTACTGTTTGTACATAGAGAAATATTCTATTTTTATATAATAAAACCTGGAGGATCAAATATTCTTTCCAAGGGAAATATTTAAAAAGATACGTTTGGGGAAAAGAAAAAAGAGAGAGAGACAGAGAAAGCCGCGAATCTTTTTAAGCAATCCATGTTAATGTTAGTTAAGCAATTGCTTGTTGTGAGAAAGAACTGCTTTGCCAAGTGTCCGTTTGTGTTTCTGAAGTCCATGTTGAGCTTCGAACTAAATGTGGATTAATTATTCTGTGTCACTTTGTATAAAGCACTAATAAAGGTTATGTGTCAGAGGGTTTTGAATATCATGATTCACTGGACTCAGCAGATAAAATTGTTTCTGTGAGAATACGATAAAAATAAAACAACAAACTGTGATAATCAGAATCCGTAACAGGTTTTATTGGATATTGCAATATCGAACCGCAATCTCCCAGACTGCAGTTTGAGAGAAAAAGAGATACCTCCTTCCAGCAAATACAACCTTATATAGGATAATCACATTTAAAAGATTACATAACCCTTCCTGTTTTGCACACATAGAAAATCTCGTAAGAAAATCTTGGGTGTTATTCATAGCTCCTCCCATGAGTCCATGGAAATCCTCCAACTTTTCTCCTCTTCTTCATTATCATCAGATTTCATGTTTTTTTTTCCTTAAAAGGGTTCACAAGAGATCATTAATAATTTCTATAATGTCAAGGCTACTTTTTATGAATCTCAAACCAAGCCGAGGACATATTTTGCAATTCCAAAGAACTTTAGCAGACTAAACAAGTTATATGAATGTTCCGATATCTAAAAGTTCAGATTAAGAACTAACACGGAGTCTATCTTGCTCTTTATATTCTCAGGTGTATAAGGTAAATTTTCACGTATAACCATTTCTGACTAGGAAAACGGAGAGTCGTGAAAGCCATCTTTGAAACAATAGCCTCAAAACCTTCGATGAATTCACCTTTTGCATTCTCAGAGGCCACACAATGAATGACAACATCCTACAGGCCATTCAAAAAAAAAGGTAGCTCATGATTAGAAATAACCAACTGTTCCCCTGGTCATGCATTCTGATTTGATGTTACTCAAATCAGGAAATTACTCATCTTAGGAAGGATTGGAGGAGACGTGATAGCAGTGCGCCGGTATTTGAGGGGTTCCTACCAAGAAGAGAGGGGGGCGTCAAACTATTTTCCAAAATACCTGAAGGCAAGATGAGAAACAATGGATGGAAGCTAACCAAGGAGAGAAGCAACCCGGAATTGAGAAACTTCCTAACGGTGAAAGCAATCAACCACAATGGACCAACTTTCCTTTAGAAGTTATGGTTGCTCCATCACCGGAGGCTTTCAAAAAGAGATTGGACAAGCATTTATCTGAAATGGTATAAGGTGTCCTGCTAAAGTAGGGTGTTGGGCTAGATCACTAGAAGACCTCCAAAGTCCCTTCCAACTCTATTACTCTATGTTCCTCGCCTTAACCATTCATGCTGGCTGACTATGTTTGACTAGTGGCCGATAGATAGATAGATAGATAGATAGATAGATAGATAGATAGATAGATAGATAGATAGATAGATAGATAGATGATAGATAGATGACAGATGAGAGATAGATAGATTAGATAAATAGAGATAGATGAGAGATAGATAGATAGATAGATAGATAGATAGATAGATAGTAGACAGACAGACAGATAGATAGATAGAAGATAGATAAATGAGAGAGAGAGAGAAGATGAGAGATGAGAGATAAAAGATAGACGAGAGGATAGATAGATAAATGATAGATGATAATAGAGAGATGATAGATAGATGATAGATAGATAGATAAATGAGAGAGAGATGAGAGATAAATGATAGATGATAATAGATGAGAGATGAGATATAAAAGATAGATGATAATAGAGATAGAAGATAGATGAGAGATAAGAGATAAAAGATAGATGAGCGGATAGATAGATAGATAAATGATATATTATAATAGATAGACATAGATACATATGGACGGATGGATGGATGATAGACAAAAGATAATAAGAGATACATCAGAGTGTTGTGAAAGGTTGGCTAAACCTCAACTCCAACTTGAGCAGAACACTATTTTGGATGAAGAATATCTATTTTGAATGAGTTCTAATTGGCAAGAACCCTTTGATTTATATCCTGAAAGAATATCCATCCATTTCTTATCCTTGGAGGATGGGGAATGATGCCCCTATCTTCAAAAAGAAGCCGGGCAAAGGCACCAGGAAATTACAAACCAATCAGACATTACTTGTTGAGAAGATCCTCAAGTCAACCATCTGTCAGTAGCTTGAAAATGCAGATACTTCCCTTGAGTGTAATTTTCAGTAGAGGGTTAGATCCCATAGAAAAAGTTCTGACTATGATGAGTCCCAGTAAGAATGAACCTGCTCATGTATGGTCTTCTGGCTGGCCAATATGGCTGAGAACATTGTCACTTGTGTTCTTGAGATTAATTGTAAATTACATGTAGGAGAAGGAGAGGCCAAACCTGGGGGTGGAGTCAAGAGAGAAATCAGCCGAGAATCTCTACGTTCCAAAAAGCATTCTAAGTCTTGAAAGAATGCTGATGGTTAATAGCGTTAGATTCTTGTGCATAAATGAGCAACAAATCAATTCAATTGGAACTTGATGAGTATTTCTGGGCTTTCCCACCTAATGTTATTCTGCACATGAAATTTTAAAAAATGTAGACTAATACATACTTGCATAGAAGTTGGATTTATATTATGGGGGTGATGGTGAACTGGAAATCAGAGTTCCTCAGAAAAGGTTGGAGTAGAGTAAGAGTATGACCTGACAACTCAAACCATCATCTCTGATTGAACCATCAGAGATATAGAGATGGCTGAATTGAGAGGTCCTTGGTGCTCTCTGAGCTTGGCGGACATTTCATTGCCAAACTAGGTAACATCATCAGCCTAGAGGGGAAGGGGGTTGGGAGGAGGAGGAGGAGGAGGAGGAGGAGGAGGAGGAGGAGGAGGAGGAGGAGGAGGAGGAGGAGGAGGAGGAGGAGAATGATTGTGGGGTCTTTGATGTTTCTGAATTTGGTTGCTTTCTTGCAGACATTTCATTATCCAACTAGGAAACATCATCAGTGCTATTAGATTACTAGCACTGATGGTGTTACCTAGTTGGGTAATGAAATGTCTGCAAGAAAGCAACCAACCTCGCAGAGCACCATTTCAACACCGAGCTACAAATATTCTCCTTTTTTTGGTACCCCATACAGGCTGAATTGTTCCATCTGTTGACCTCATCACTTTCTTCCTTAAATCCTTGGATCCTAACACAGATCAGTAGCTCTGAACCCTTACAGATGTTCAAGTGTGAATGGAATAGAGATAACCAGCCTACTTCTGCATTGTTGAAGCTGCCAGGAATTCATCACTAACCACCCCAATACTCCAGTCTTCGGGGAAGAGCCAGGAATCTGTATAGTAACAGGTTGAGGAGGTTGGACCAAAAATTAAGTCACTTGGCTAATTCTACCCAACCCTGACTGAAATCATGCCAACTTTTGATGAGAAACTATTACGCGTCTGCCATCACTGCAACAAAGCTGGAAAATGCTCCCTGAACGGAAAGAGAGAGGGAGGGAGGAGAGAGGGAAAAGGAGAGGAAAGAGAGAGAGGGAGGGAGGGAGGGAGGGAGGGGGAGGAGAGAGAGAGAGAGAGAGAGAGAGAGAGAGAGAGATAGTTTTGATAGATGCTACTTGACCTTCAGCGGAAAGATGGAAACCTCGCTGGAGCCGAAAATGTCAAGGGGATATCGTCTGGGGAGCTGGAACTGAAAAGGAACAGATGGCCACGATGCAGAGAAGAATGATTGGCTCAGACAAATGGGAAATTTTAATGAGCAATTCTGGATGCAAAGAAATAACTCATTCAGAGAGATTAGCAGAGTTGGGCAGCACCCTCGTGGTCATCTAGTTCAACCCTCCCCTGCCCAATCAGGAAACCCTACACCATTTCTGACCGATGGCAATCCAGTCTCTTCTTGAAAGCCTCCAGTGATGAAGCTTCCACAACTTCTGAAGGCAACCTCTGTTCCATGGGTTGACTGTGCTCCCTGTCAGAAAATCCCTCCTTATTTCCAGGTTGAATCTCTCCTTGTTCAGTTTCCATCCATTATTTCTTGTCTGGCCTTCAGGGACTTTCACAAATAGCTTGACCCCCTTCCTCCTCTCTGTAGCAGCTCCTCAAATATTGGAAGACTGCTCTCATGTCTCCCCTGGTCCTTCTCTTCCCTAGACTAGCCAGGCCCAGTTCCTGCAACCGTTCTTCATATGCTTTAGTCTCCAGTCCCCTCATCATCTTGGTTGCTCTTCTCTGCATTCATTTGTCTATGGAGATTCTCAGTCCTCCAGGTCATAGTTGTCCCAAAGGTGCTTTTTTTTTTCAAGAGCCAACTGGACTTCCTTGTTTTTCTTTTGAAGACATTTTGTTCAGTTGCCTCTTGAAAAAAAAAAGCACTTTTGACATAGCCATGAGCTGGGTGACTGAGAATCTCCAGAGATCTATACAAGAGCTGAAGAAGGTTTCTGGATGAGAAGCGAAACGTCTTCAAAGAAAACCCAAAAAGTCTAGTTGCCTCTTGCGGGAAAACAGCACCTTTGGAACTCATTAATTCGTGTTCAGCATTTGGCTATCTAAAGGATTGTTTAGAATAAAATAATAGAACAGAACAGAATGATAGAATAGAATAGAATAGAATAGAATAGAATAGAATAGAATAGAATAGAATAGAATAGAATAGGGTAGGGTAGGGTAGGGTAGGGTAGGGTAGGGTAGGGTAGGGCAGAGCAGAGCAGAGCAGAACAGAACAGAACTGAACTGAATTGAATTGAATTGAATTGAATTGAACAGTAGAATAGAATAGAATAGAATAGAATAGAATAGAATAGAATAGAATAGAATAGAATAGAATAGAATAGAAGAAGAATAGAATAGAGTAGAGTAGAGTAGAGTAGAGTAGAGTAGAGTAGAGTAGAGTAGAGTAGAGTAGAGTAGAGTCAGGTAGGGTAGGGCAGGGCAGGGCAGAACAAAACAGAACAGAACAGAACAGAACAACATTCTTTATTGGCCAAGTGCGATTGGACACACAAGGAATTTGTCTTTGATGCAGAAGCTCTCAATGTACATAAAAGAAAAGATACAATCGTCAATACAGATACAACACTTAGTCATAGTCAGGTCTGTTTCACTGAGACAAACCCTCTTTTTCTCTCCCAAACCTGTAGGGCAAACATAGTTTTGGAGGCAGACTGCATTCCAGAGAAACAATGACAAGGGACAGCATCCATGCTTACCGTTTAGAAAAGAAAAGAAAAGAAAAAACACCCCCAAAAAATCTAACCTGCGTTTGCATTATTTTCCAGCAATGCACAAGAAATTCTCATTTCAGAAATAAATCCCAACAACCTTGTTCCTCCTGGGTCTCCGGCTCTGCAAAAGCAAAAACATTTTTTTTTTCCCCGCCACCAGCCTCAAGCTTTTCCTTTGATAATGAACTGGTTTTTTCCTTCCAGAACTCTGTAATACTAACATGTGTGGAGAAGCTATAAAAAATCAAGGTTTAACGCTGTTTGTACATTACGGTCTAGGAATAAAATAACCCAGGAAAATGTATCTTTGGGCCATATTTTGATCTTGTTGACAGCTTCTTTCATTACTACTATACGGGAGAGGGGGGGTGTTTTAACAAATGTACGGTTCAATAAAACTCCTGAGCCATTTTTGTCCCCTTTGTTTATATCGTAGAATTACTTGGTACCAACAGTAGACTTCTTTTATCATTTGCGAGATCCTTTAAATCACCTTGAAGAGAGCTGAGATTAAGTCCTGTAGCAGTTCGGGGTGAGGTCTCCTAGTAAGAGGAACATGCAATCAATCAATCACATCAAAAATGTCATCAAAAAGGGACAACAAAGAATGTTCCTTCTGCGCCAACTAAGGAAGCTCAAACTGCCCAAGGAGCTGCTGATCCAGTTCTATAGAGGAAGGATGGAGTCTGTCATCTGTACCTCTATAACCCTCTGGTTTGGCTCTGCAACCCAACAGGACAGACACGGACTCCAGAGAGGAATTCGGACTGCAGAAAAAACAACCTGCCTTCCATAGAGGACCTGCATACTGCACGAGTCAAAAAGAGGGCTGTGAAAATATCTACGGACCCCTCACATCCCGGACATAAACTGTTTCAACTCCTTCCCTCAAAATGACACTACAGAGCCCTGCACATCAGAATAACTAGACACAAGGACAGTTTTTCCCCGAAAGCCATCACTCTGCTAAATAAATAATTCCCTCAACACTGTCCAACTATTTACAAAGTCTGCACTACTATTACTTTTAACCTGCTCATCACTCCTTATCACCCGTCCCCTCCCGCTTGTGACTGTATGACTGTAACCTTGCGGCTTGCATCCTTACGATTTTTATTGACTGTTTCCTAGTATGATTTGATTTCTTATTGTACCCTATGACTATCACTAAGTGTTGTACCCGATGATTCTTGACTCTTGACGAATGTATCTTTTCTTTTTACATACCCTTGTGTGTCCAATCACATTTGGCCAATAAATTATTCTATTCTATTCTATTCTATTCTATTCTATTCTATTCTATTCTACATTCCAATATTCTATTCTATTCTATTCCATTCCATTCTATTCCATTCTACATTCCAATATTCTATTCTATTCTATTCTATTCTATTCTATTCTATTCTATTCTATTCTATTTTAGCTCAGCTGAGGCGTGGTAATCTGTCCTGCCACACAAGTCAGCCAGAAGTGATATTTGCTGGTTCTCTGGTCAAAATTACTGCTACCGGTACACCAGAACCAGCCCAAACCGGCTGAATACCACTTCTGACGTGGTCCCTTCCCATTTTTTCTGGGGATGGATCCCTTTTATTTCAAGGCAGTTATTCTCTCCCGGTCCCTTGTTTTCTCTCTCTCTCTCTCTCTCTCTCTCTCTATCTAGCCCTCTTGAAAGAAAACTGACTTCTCCAGTTGATCAGTTGCTAATGAACTCTGTTCAATTTCCCACCCACTGGCCTCGCTCGACTGCTCTACACATGGGAGGCTTTGCGGGACAGAGGAGAGACAAACTAAACAAACCAGATCAGTCTTGGATGCATACAGGGCTGGATAGGATTCAGAGGTGGGAAACTTCCATCTCGAAGTGCCGTAGGGTAACTGAGTTCACAGCAAGCCACCTTGTTTTCAAGCACCGGTTATTAAAGGACTTATTATACCATTTGGGGAGAAAAACAAGCAATTCTTTGCCTGTAAAAGCTCTGCACTTCGTACATTCTCAGCCATCTTCCCGTTTTAACAAGAAACCCTGCTGGTTCCCACTGTAAAGTTTTTATCTTTTCCTGTGTTGCAAACAAGCATCCTCCCTTCTTCCTTGGTTCCTTGCCACACAAGTCTTTTTAAACCTTGAAGGGTCTCACGTCGGGAATCTGTTCCCTGCCTCTGATCTGCTTTCCTGCTTGGTGGATGCTGTGGGGGTGAGTGGCAGCTCTTTGAACTTAGATAGAGCTGCTTTCAATCAATTCGGGGGAAAAAAATGTTCACCTCTCAATGGGAAATTGTTTCTTAACGAGAGGGCCTTGGAAAACTTGAGTTCTCCTCTCTTTCAGCATCAAGGAAAACTACTCTTAACTACCCTGCCTATTGTAGGATGAACGTATCTGAGCTGCAAAATTTGAGTTGTCCATTAGATGGTAGCAGAGAGGTATAGAAAGTGAACACTCTTTGCTGCCACCTAGTGCTTTACAATGCAACTGTGGCCGCCCTGGCTAGCTCTCAACCTTATTTCTTTGATTGGTCACTAGATTTGTTGCACTCTAGATGTGCTGGATCTACAATTTACTATTCCTAGGAATTTTGGACACCGTTGCCAAATCTAGTAGAACAATTAGCACTTTGACTTATATACTGCTTTAGGGTGCTTTTACAGCCCATTCTAAGCAGTTTACAGAGTCAGCACCTTGCCCCCAACAATTTGGGTCCTCATTTTACCGACCTCGGAAGGACAGAAGGCTGAGTCAACTTTGAGCCCTGAAACTCAAACTACCAAACTGCTGGCAGCCAGCAGTCAGCAGAAGTAGCCTGCTGCATTGCCTTTGAACCACTGCGCGGCCTCTAGTAACCTGGTTAAACATTCCAAGGGACGTCTGTGGGGTATTCTGAGGTCTCTGTTAGATTAAACTGCAGCAGTGTTCATTTTAAAAATCAATTTAATTATAAATAGTATAACGCTCAGCATAAAGGCTATTAGGGATGTGCTGAGAAGGCTGACATAATGTCACATGCAAACCTTTCGTACGAGGTACGAGATCTTAAAGTGGCTCTGGGAAAGTGGAGCCAACGACCATGGCAAAGACCAAGGAACTGGAGAGTGGATTTGGAACCTTTTGAGTAAGGAGAAGAAGGGAGATTGCCCTAATGTACTCCGGACGGCACCTCCTCATGAAGAGACCGCAGGACAATAGTTTTCTATGGGTTTGAGTGCCACAAGACAATGGGATTGGTCATTTTACTCACAACCATGATTGAGTCTTTTAAAGGACATTCAGTTTGTAAGTGTCCCTGTTCAATGACTTTCAATGCTCTTTAACTACTTCTAAGCTATTAAAAACTTTTGAAAAGGCGAGTTTGACAGTGTTGGGTGACTCTGCCTTTAATCCCGAATGGAAGAAAAATTTAATCATAAGGTTATGCATTTAAAGACTAGGAGATTAACAGCAAAACGCTAAATAAGGTTTTGATCCTAAAAAGTTACAAATGGACTAAGGCAGAGGTGGTATTCAGCAGGTTCTGACTGGTTCTGGAGAACCAGTAGCGGAAAATTTTAGTAGTTTCCGTCAATAAGTAAGGCTTCATATTTTTTATGTTGTTTACCATAGTTGCACAACAGATTGTGGCCCGTGGAACAATTCTAATCAATTATTGGCGCCCGGTGCGCTTCAACCAAAATTTAATTAGAAATTCTTTCCTGACCTGGCCTATCTCCGCTTGTACAATATGATACTTTCAGCTTTGAAATGGCAGCGCTGTTCATTAAAAATAACTAATAGCTACAGGGTCTCAGGATGTAAATGTTCATTTTCTTACTGGGGAGGGAAATCGGGGCAGGTCGAATCTACCAGTCCAAATTCATTATGGGATCGCTGCTGGATGACTCCAGCGTCCCAGATCCGTATTTAATTAACATGATGATGATTATTATTATTGTCCTGATATTATTTTTTTCCATTATAATAAAAGAGACATTTAAACAGTCAGGGCAAACATTTTGATCCTACTCAAAAAAAAAAAAAACCCTCCCCCACCGTAAAATATTATAACAAGCTGGCAGGGTGCTGGTGGAAGCACTTCATTTATTCTAATCTTTTTCATAATAAATGGCTTGGAAGGCAAGACAGAAGGTAGATTTCACAGTAAATGGCCATTAGTAGCACATCTCCCGGTAATGTTCGATGCGAGGCAGTCAGAATGTGAGGCGCGAATGAAATTGGACTGGAAAGATGGATGAGGAATCGGAGCACGATGAAATCCTTCCTACCCAACCACTGGCTTGGAAGATCTTTCAAGATGTTTGCTTTGCATGAAACTTGAGCTTTTGTTTAAAAAAAAAAAACCAATCAGATCAAAACGGACCTAATGAGCGTGTAAGAAGCAACGGATGGAAACTAATCAAGGCGAGAAGCAACCTGGGAATAGGGAGAAATTTTCTGACTGTGAGAACAATCAACCTGTAGAACAGTTTGCCTCTAGAAGTTGTGGGTGACCCATCACTGGAGGTTTCTAAGACGAGATTGGACAACCATTTGTCTGGAATGGTGTAGACTAGGGCGGGCTGCTTAGGGTTCGCCTGGGTTTGGGTGGATCTGTAGCTAACGTTATGGCTGTGTGATGACCCAAAGGGGTGTGGCACTAAAGCAACAAAGTCACAAAAGGAGGTAAAGTTCCTTAAATTCCTCCAACTTGGCCTCCAATGTCCAGTTAACATTGGCCGGAGAAAAAACTCTCCCAAGAACAGCCTTTAAAGGGAAGAAATTCAGTCCAAAGTACATCTAAATTATAAATAAAAACCAACACAAACCACACTGTGGCAATTAATGAGACAGGGCAGGATAAGGAATTGCAGAACTCAAAAGATAACAAGACACACACACTTGGGAGGACGCAAGAACCCAGATAAGACTTGACAAACAAAGATAATGCACGCTTGGCTTCCAGCAAGGTGCTGTGCGCAAAACCCCTTTTTAAATCCTGTTTTCCCAGCTGCAGCTAATGAAGGGAATCAGGGCCCTTTCCTCCCCCGTAACTCAGGTAACTCACGTTAATTTTTGAAGCCCATCCCTGGGCATAGGTCTCCTGCTTGAGCAGATGATTGGACTAGAAGACCTCCAAGGTCCCTTCCAACTCTGTTGTTCTGTTACGAGAGTGAGAGGTTTAGGCGTTCTGAGTCTATTTTCTCTCCCATCTTTTGAGAACATCTCCAGGTCTGAAGGACAGCCGATGAGTCAAACCGGCCTCCTTGCAAATCGGAAACATCCCTCCGAAAGCAGGCTTAGGTTTGAAACAACTTGAGAGAAGGAATTTCGAAGTTAAGATGGAACCCCCAAGGACCTAAACCCGTTGAGGAGAACTAGAAGTCGTCCTGGGAAATTCTCCGCCCTGAGAGCATTGGACTAGATGTCCTTCCAGGCTTTAGGATTCTGTGTTTGAGGTTCTAATCTAGGTCAAAAGAAACTTCAAGAAAGGACTTCAAAAAGTAAGACTTTAAAGGATGTAGGCCAGGGCACTGCTGTCCTCCTGGCTATTTTTGACCTGGTGGCACTGATGGGACTTTGAAGAAGGAAACCTCAAAGAAGTTATTTCCCTTCCTTAAGCTACACACAATCTTTGGAAGGGACAAGGTCCAAACATTGTTGTCGTCCCCTAAGAACTTTTTTTTTTTTTACAATATACAACAAAAATAAAGCAAAAAGTATATTTGGATAGCCATTCGTCCAGGAAGACCTGACTATAAAAAGGTCTACTGGTGGAATAGAGAGAGGGGGCAGATGATAGATAGATAGATAGATAGATAGATAGATAGATAGATAGATAGATAGATAGATAGATAGATAGATAGATAGATAGATAGATAGATAGATAGATAGATAGACAGACAGATAGATAGATAGATAGATAGATAGATAGATAGACAGATAGATAGATAGATAGATAGATAGATAGATAGATAGATAGATAGATAGATAGATAGATAGACAGATAGACAGATAGACAGACAGACAGACAGACAGACAGATAGATAGATAGATGATAGATAGACCATAAGATAGTAGGATCTATATATATAAAAATGAAAGACCGCCCACGCATCATCACAAAATCTCCAGAACCATAAAATCTATAGACTTGAAATTTGGCACATATGTTCCTCTTGGCTTCTAGCTGCTCACTAAGAAAGGATTTTTTGAAATGACCATCAGAGCATTTCGAGTATTTCCTATATTATTATTATTAACACGCTCTGATGCTAAGGAGTTTGACTCCCCCTCCCCACCTGAAAAGAAATCTCTTCCAAAGGTAAAACACAAGCAGAGGAGAGGAGTTTCAATTTCACAGCCCCAAGCAGCTTTAGGACAGAACAGTTGAGCTAAGCCACGCCCAGGCTCCTTGCTGTTTCCTTCTTGCTCACGCAGCAAATATTCCTTCAGTTTCCAAACAGCTCTCAATTCTCTCACACACTGACAGGATGCTAGCCAGATGAATACCGATGGATGCTGGTAGGCAGAGGCAGAAATTTTTCCCCCTTATTTTCCTCCCCCAAAACTAAGCCCGATCACATGGTTTCATAGCAAAGCACGGGTATCGAGCTAGTATTAAGATATATACCATAAACTTCAAAACTAGCAGTTCTATTTAGAGGCTGGTTTTTTGTTTTGTTTTGTTTTGTTTTGTAGTATAAAATCAAGTTTTGCTGGAATGATGTGTCTCTACAGCATTTTGAACCCACAATATTTATCTTCAATCATTCTCTGAGTCACAACCAAATCTCTTTGTATGAAAAAAAAAAAACAACAACACAAAATCTAGCACAATTAAGAAAAGGGGAAGTAGCCTCAAAATTGTTCCCAAATTAGTAGTTAAACAAAGCTACAATTTTGATGCTCTTTCTGCATCAAAACTGTAGAATAATTGCTTTTAACAAGCCTATTGGAGACTCATACAGGAAATAACATGTAGAGATGTTCATTTGGGCTTCAATAACAGTTTGCATTTCATATTTCCTGTAATCCAATATTGACTTAATCATTCTTATCTGATGTCTGACAGACGTTTATAAGCTGATCATCTAAAAGCACACCATTCTCCTTTCCTGACGGGCGTCTCTACATCCAATGTAGATTTACACAAAGTAAACTTGAAGCCTGGGGTGTCTGAACCCCCTGTGCAATTTCTCATTTAACTGCTTTCTGCTGAGAACCAAGCAATGGATTCATTACTGTCCTTGTTCAAAGTCCATTACCTGTCAAAAGACGCCTGTGAGCAGGACAAAATGGGATAAGTGAAAGCTTATTAAAGAGAGAACTGACCTAGAAATAAAGAACTTTTTCTGACACAGAGAACAATTAATCGATATGGAATGGCTTGCCGTCTTTGAACGGTAGGCTCGCCCTCCCAGGAGGATTTCAAAAACAGACCTGGGCACCCATTGGACAGGGATGGTATAACTTCCCCTGCCCTGAGCAAGGGTTGGACTAGAAAACCTTCAAGGTCCCTTCTGTTATTCTGTTTTTCTGTGCATTGGTTAGAGCAAGGGTCCACAACTTTTAGAAAAGACAGTTTTTATTATTATTACCTTTATTGTCAGAATACAACATGTGTACAGTGAGATTGTCTGAGCCTCCCTTCATGCACACACACCTCCGACACAACTCACAGTGAGGACAGAAGTCCCTAACCCAGTCCCAATCTTATTACACCATGTGACCTTGTTGCGCAACACGCCGGCCCCACAAGTCTACCCTACTATGTTGACATAAAGTTATTTTCTGTTCAGGAGTCTGACAGCCCACGGGTAGAAACTGTTCTTCAGCCTGTTGGTGCGGCTGGCTATGCTTCTCTATCTCCTACCCGATGGTAGGAGAGTGAAGAAGCGCTGACGGGGGTGTGATTTTCCTCATTCTTCTAAGGCCATGAGCCCTAGCAAGGTCATCTAGTAGTATCGGGGAACAGCCCATAATGTTTTGTGCTGTGCTCACCACCCTCTGTGGTGTCTTTCTATCCATGGCCATCAAGCCAGCATAAGAACCTGTCATGCAATATGAGAGGACGCGTTCTTTCGTGGACCGGTAAAAGGAAGTCATCAGTCGTTGTTCCTCTTTATTCTTTTGCAAGACCCTAAGGAAATGGAGTCTCTGTTGGGCCTTTCTGGCCACCTGGGTTGGGTTGATCTTCCAGGTGAGATCTTCGCTGAGGTAGACTCCCAGGAATTTAAAGGAGGAAACTCTCTCCACAAAGCCCCCCCCCCCGCCCCACCCCGACGTAAAATGGAGTGGGTTCCTCTCTCTTCTTCTGGAAGTCTAACACCCACAATGGTCCTAACCAGAAGAGCCCCCTGCCCCCATTCAATTCTGGAGCTGGCCGGAAGTCCAGTTCCCCCACCATAGAGTCTCCTCCTAGCGCGGCGTCTTTTTTCCTCTACCTGTCCTATCAATTGTGGAGCCGACCGGAAAACCCGCCCCTTGCCATAGAGTCTCCTTCTGGCATGCTATGCTTCCCCCTCCTCCTCCAACAGGAAGTTCCTCTCAAAATTGTGACACTGACCAGTAACAGGGAGCTGCACCAGAGGGATGAAAGAGCCACATGCGGCTGCAGAGCTGCAGGTTGCCGACCCCTGAGTTGAAGAAACGGCTTGCCTCCAGACGTTGTGTACTCCATCAGTGGTGGTTTTCAAGAAGAATATTTGTGCAGGATGCAAAAAAAGTCTCCAGCCTTGAGTAGAGGGTTGGGAAAGAAGACCTCCGAGGTCCCTTCCAGTCCTATGACTCTATGTTCTACATACTGTACGCCAATAAACTACATTTATTAATATCTATGGTTCCAATGCTCTACTGATGCAGCCTTACCATAGATCAGAAGGGCAAGGAGAACAGACTGTTAGAATAGAGCAACAGAGTTGGAAGGGACCTTGAAGGTCTTCTAGTCTGACCTCCTGTCTAGGCAGGAAACCCTACACCACTTCAGACAAATGGATATCCAACATCTTCTTAAAAACTTCCAGTGTTGGAGCATTCACAATTTCATGAGGCAAATTGTTCCACTGGTTCATTGTTCTCACTGTCAGGAAATTTCTCCTTAGTTCTAAGTTGCTTCTCTCCTTGATTAGTTTCCATCCATCGTTTCTTTTCCTGCCTTCAGGTGCTTTGGACAATAACTTGACTCCCTCTTCTTTGGGGCAGCCCCTAGATATTGGAAAACTGTTATCATGTCTCCGCTGGTCCTTCTCTTCATTAAACTAGACAAACCCAGTTCCTGCAACTGTTCTTCATGTGTTTTAGCCTCCAGCCCCTTAATCATATTAATTGCTCTTCTCTGCACTCTTTCTAGAATCTCAACATCTTTTTTACATCGTGGCGACCAAAACTGGATGCAAATATTCTAAATGTGGCCTTACCTGCATTATAAAGTGGTATTAACACTTCACGTGGTTTTGTTTTAATCTTCTCTCCTCAGTATCTCCGTTTCATTGGCCAATTGCTATTTCTTGGAGATTTTCCTATCTTTGGCTCGCTCCTAGCTTCACTGAAATGCAAACGGCACAGATGGTGCTCTTACCATCGCATAATGAAGGGAACGAAAGTTTGATTTATCTGCCTTTAATTCGGCATCTGACAGGCAGAAGTTCCACCGTGGTTTTACAGGGTGAAGCGATAGGGATATTCGATGCCATTTGTGATGCTTGAGACCATCCTATCACGACATCATCGGGCTGATGACATTCATCTCAGTGGTCACTTCATGAATAATAAGCCATGAAAGAGCCAGTTTGGGGTAGACATAAAAGCATGGGGCTAGAAAAGAGTTCTAAATCACCTCTAAAGGTAGATGTTCCCCTCACACATACGTGCTAGTTGTTTTCCAACTCTAGGGGGCATCGCTCATCTCCATTACAAAGCCGAAGAGCCAGCACTGTCCGAAGACGTCTCCGTGGTCATGTGGCCACCATGACTAAATGCTGAAGGCTCATGGAACGCTGTTCCCTTCCCACCAAAGGGGTCCCTATTTTTCTACTTGCATTTTTACATGCATTGGAACTGCTAAGCTGAGACAGGTAACGGGAGCTCACTCCATGACACGGCGCCAGGGATTCGAACTGCCGAACTGCTGACCTTTCTGATCGACAAGCTCAGCGTCTGAGCCGCTGAGCCACCATATCTCACAAAAATCACCTGTGGTTCATTCCAATTGATCTCTCAGCCCGATTTATCGCTCTTCCCAACATACCTCTGAAGGGAGAAAGGAAAAACGGTCTGCCTCAAAAGATGGGATAGAAATTCATATCAATAAATTCACATTTCATGGTGTTGTTTCCAATCATGTTGGTTTTGGAGTGTCAACAGGTATATGGCCCCGTGAAACATGTAAGATAACAGGTTAACAGAGTTGGAAGGGATCTTGTAGATCATCTAGTTCAACCTCACCCCACCCACCCAAGCAGGAGACCCTATACCATTTCTGACAAATGGCAGTCCAATCTCTTCTTGAAAGCCTCCATGGATGAAGCTCCCACAACTTCCGAAGGCAACTTCTGTTCCATTGGTTGATTGTTTTCACTGTCAGAAAGTTTCTCCTTATTTGCTGGTTGAATCGCTCCTTGGTCAGTTTCCATCCATTATTCCTTGTCTGGCCTTCAGGGACTTTCAAAAATAGCTTGACCCCTTCCTTTCTGGGGCAGCCCCTCAAATATTGGAAGGCTGCTATCCTGTCTCCCCTGGTCCTTCTCTTCACTAGACTAGCCAGGCCCAGTTCCTGCAATCGTTCTTTGTATCTTTTAGTCTCCAGTCCCCTAATCATACTGATTGCTCTTCTCTGCACTTTTTCTAGAGTCTCAACATCTTTTTGATAATCTAGTGACCAAAACTGGATGCCGTACTCTAGGTGTAGCTTTACTAAGGCTTAATAGAGTGGTATTAGTAGCTCACTTGATCTCTATTGTATCCCTCTGTTAATGCAGCTTAGGATTGCATTGACTTTTTTGCCTGCCACCCCACACTGATGGCTCCTATTTAGCTGGTTGTCCACTAAGACTCTAAGATCCCTTTGACAGTTCCTGCTATTGAGCCTGGTTTCACCCAGTCTATATGTGGACTCTTGGTTTTTCTTGCCTAAGTGTAGGACTTGACTTTTCTCTACATTGAATTTCAGTGACAGCCAATTCTGGCCCCAGGTTCTGCCTCGGTTTACCTTTCCAATAAGCAACTCCTATTGGCTTTGCTCATCAGATGGTTGCAAAAGAGGATTGTATAACCCTAGGACACTTTGACCTGGGGGTCAAAAAATACAGTCAGTTGATGGGCATCTGAATTTTGATCCAGTAGCCCCAGTGCTGGTAAGCATGAGAAAGTTTTTTCAGTGCTTTTGTAACTACAGTCACTAAATGAACTGTTGTAAGTTGAGGACTGTCCGCACTTCTCTTCCCCTCCCCACATCTTCCCTTAACAGACCCCAGAACAGAGGTGGTACTCAGCCAGTTCTAACCGGTTCTGGAGAACCGGTAGCAGAAATTTTGAGTCATTCGGAGAACCGACAAATCCCACCTCTGACTGGCCCCGCCCCATCTCTTCTCTGCCTCCCATTGAGTCCCAGCTGATTGGCTGGGTCTTCTTTGGTTGCCCTGCACAGGAGAACGGAGCTGGAAAGCAGGTTGGTGGGGTGGGGAGAGAATGGGGATTGTCATGACTGGTGGAGACTGACTCTGAGAAGAGGAACAGCCGACAGGGAGTGGAGATGTGGCTCCAGAGGTTGTGGAAGAGGCTGGGGAAGGGCAGAGGCCGGCTGGGCAGTCAGAGGAGGACCCAGGCCCATCCTATCTCCATCCTAGAGCATGCAGGGAGGAGAGAATAAGGGAGAGACGTGGTCTACTGGGGAGGAGAGGGCCTTGATCCTCTTCATGGGCTGCAGCTGTGACAACTGGATAAGAGGACGGACCTGCGTATGGGTGAGTTCTGGAAACAAAGCCTGGAAATATCTCTAGTTTATGGTTCCTCTCTGAGTTTGGCATCCTTCCCAGTAGGTGTTTCCGATTTCTGTGGACGTCTTCAAGCCCTCATCTTGCCTGGTTCCCTTAATTGCTTCAGTGTGGTTTGTGTTGTTTTTACTCTTTATAATTTATAGGCATTTTTAGGTTACACGGCATTTCCTCCTTTTCGTAACTGTTTGTGGGGGAGTTTTTTGTCTCCGGTCAAGGATATTCGGAGCTTGGAAGCAAAGTGAAGGAATAAAAGGGGCTTCACCTGTTTTTTGTCACTGTATCCCACACTGGGTCATCACAGGGATTTTGCAGTAACCTTCCTCTGGAGTGGGAAGGGAATGGAGTTCTTTGCAGAATCCTTCCCCTACCACGTTCACCAAGCCATGCCCCACAAGCCATGCCCACCTAACGAGTAGTAAAAAAAATATGTAATCCCGCCACTGCCCCAGAACTAGGAAGGGTCTTTTTGTATCCTCTTCCTCACATCCGTATTCCTGTTGCGGGCTTAAGAGGCCTTTTATCTGACTCGTTCCTTGTTTGTCTCTCAGACCATTATAAGAAGCCATGATTAATCATCACTGTCAGCACGATTTCCACCTGGAAACCAAAGCTTGAAAGCAGCCGTCCCAATTACACAGAAATGAAGCATTTGAAGTTATTTCACTCAAAGGCAGCGCATAAATGCTAAGCATAATCAAGCAATTAGAGAATTTTATTTCCTTTTCCTTTTTTTCGTAGAAAGAACAGCTCCGGCCAATGTAATTGCGGTATAAAATTGGACAGATTTAAGTGGCAGGAAACGGAGTAGTACGAAGATTTTTTTTTTTGTTACTTTATTTTTTTCCGCGATGCATGGAAACTGCCGAATGTGCCTGTATAATGACTCATTATGCATAATTAAAAGATGCATAATGAAAATTAATAAGGAGAGCCTTCTAGGGAAACTAATGGCGTTGTAAAGAGCGGTGCAATGATTCAAAAAGCAACCATTCAGCCAAACGATGCTTATCAGAAATCAGCCAGGGCAGGAAATTCATCAGAAGGAGAGAAGAAATAGGTCTTCCTAGACTGGACCATGATTATCACTCTTTTCTGGGGAAAGTATCGTGGCTAACCGAAGTGGCCTATTGCAATGATAGGTGTAAATGACCTTGGGAGACAGAGATTAACTCAGGGAAGAGGCGGTTGTGCCTGCAACAGTGGTTAAAATGCAGCATTGCAGGTTAATTCTGCTGACTGCCAGCAGTTCAGCGGTTCAATCCTGACTGCCTCAAGGTTGACTCAGCCTTCCATTCTTCCAAGGTCAGTAAAATGAGGACCCAGATTGTTGGGGACAATACGGTGACTCTGTAAACTGCTTAGATGGGCCAGTATATAAGTATAAGTGCTATTACTCTTCCTTTTTCCTTTCTTTCCTCCCTCTCTCCCTCCCTTCCTTTCTCCCTTCCTTCCTGTACAGTGGTTAGAATGCAGCATTGCAGGCTGCCTCTGCTCACTGCCAGCAGTTTGATCCTGACCATCTCAAGGTTGACTCAGCCTTCCATTCTTCCAAGGTCGGTAAAATGAGGACACAGATTGTTGAGGCTCATAGGCTGACTCTATGTAAACCATTTAGAGAGAGCTGTAAAGCACGATGAGACAGTTTATGTACAACAGTTCAGAAGTTTTATTTGCACATCTGTCAAATGCTATTATTACGGCTCCAGTTTCTTCTTTGTTGGAATTTGAATGTCTTTAAAATAAGTTATAAACTAACTGGAACTAAGAAGCACATCAACATGCCTACCGTCCCTGTCCTAATGTCCCCTGTTATTTGTACCCATTTCATGTAATCCTAATCATATTCTAATTATGTCTGTTGTCTAATACAAGCGTGACAAATAAATTAAATAAATAAATAAAAGAGATAAAAGGAAGGAAGGAAATAAAACTAAAACTAAAACAAGCAAAAAGCAGAAAGAAAGAAAGAAAGAAAAAAAGAAAGAAAGAAAGAAAGAAAGAAAGAAAGAAAGAAAGAAAGAAAGAAAGAAAGAAAGAAGAATAAGAAAGAAAGGAAGAAAAAGTGTTTATAAAACCCCTCCTTTTTCCTTTCTTTCTCCCTCCCTCTTGCCCTTCCTTCGTTCCTTCCTTCCTTCCTTCCCCGTATAGTGGTTAAAATGCAGCATTGCAGGCAGCATAGAATGCAGCATTGCAGGCCCTTTGGCAGCAGTTCAATCCTGACCGTCTCAAGGTTGACTCAGTGTTCCGTCCTTCTGAGGCGGGTAAAATGAGGACCCAGATTTTTGAGGGCAATAGGCTGACTCTGTAAACCAGTGGCCCCCCAACCTTTTTTGTGCCACGGCCCGGTACCGGCATCACAAAATGATCCGTGGCCCGGTACTGGCATCAGCACGCATGGCAAGGCGAGCCGAGCGACCAGCCAGCCAGCCGTCCCCCGCTTCTCCCCGCCACCTTCAACTCCTCCTTTGTACCTTAGCCGATGGGCTTCGGGATGGCTTCGGGGCGGTCGCTCGGCTCACCTTGCCTTGGGTGCTGAAAGAATTAGTTTCGCCTTAGTTTTGTTCGAAGCCGCCCCTCCCTCGATGAAACTATGGCGCGAGGATTCCTTCAGGACCTAAACACCGCTTTCCAACCGGAAAAGCTCACCGGAAGCACTTTCTCATCAAAACAAGATGGCGGCGCCCAGCAAACCGGCGGCCTGGTAGAAAATGTTCCACGGACCGGTACCGGTCCGCGGCCCAGTGGTTGGGGACCCCTGCTGTAAACTGCTTAGAGAGGACTGTAAAGCACTGTGAAGCAGTATATAAGTCCAAGGGCTATTGCTATAGCTATGCGACTGTTCTCACAACTTCACCTTTTTCCCCACCTGCCAAGGTTATCCTCACACACCGTTACATCAATTTTATGGAAACAAACGGGAAAACACTCTGATGTACGAGGCAGGCAACCTGGTAGGCACAGACACATTCCAATTCCACCACAAAATAACCAGCCCAGGTGTCCTTCACACCGTTACCTGCAAGATTAGCATAGATAATAGGCAGTAATTATCACTTCTGCCGCCCGGCCCGGCCTTCTCTAGCTTTGACAGAGAATCGGGAACTTGACAGCAATTATGTCTGCCTTTGATGCTACGAGGTCCTCCTGGAAATAGAAGAGAATGAGCTGCCACTTCATTAGCACGCAGCTGCTGTTTGTTTTGCTAAGAAGGGGCCCGTTCTGATGCAAAATGCACATTTTCCAACGGGCCTTCGAGTGGGCTTTAGTTTGATCTTTACAGACAGCTAGAGAAGACAGTCAAAACGCTTTCCAGAAGAGCAGCTGGAAGGTGACGTATTCAAGCCACGTACGATGAAAATCTCTACTGTGGGGCAGTTGCAGTGTGGGTTGCTGAGGTACATCGGTTCTGGCTCTTTTAACCTACGCCATCTTTGCTATTTTACCAGCCGTTGGAAGAAGGGCTAATAATCCACTTTATAGCCCCGTAAATTATCTAAATCGTTCAGGGTATTGCAACACAAACTCAGCGCCAGATAAGTAAACACAGGCGGCTGAGGCGTCATCTAACTTCTTTATAAACACATAAAGTAAATTTTACGATACCAGTTGTAGATTTCTCCAATAGGGAGCAAACTCAAACCGAAGCAGACATGTTACAGGTTCAGAACAGAGCAGCAACTCAACTTCAGCAGACAAGCAGGCAAGTTAGTTTCCCTTTCGCTTTAGAGCTGAGCCCAGAACAGAGATAAACCAGGCCCAGATTCTCTCGTTAAGTTTCAGCCCCGAATTCAGCTCTCATTGACTGACCTTGTTACTAAGCTCTGTTCCAGTTCATGAATATACTCTGACATAAATGAGTGAGCGTTAGAAATTCTGTTAATATAAGGCACCACAAAGAGCCGTGATGGCCAACCTATGGCATGCGTGCCACGGGTGGCACACAAAAGCTCTCTCTGCAGGCACATGAGCCGTTACTCCAGCTCAACTCCACCACAGAGGCACACACGCCTCTCACTGGCCAGCTGATTTTCGGGTCTCTGCCGTGCATACACGGGGGCAAGGAGTGGGAGCATTGGGGGGGAGTATTTCGTGTGCACATGCATGGAAGGCAGGGGGAGCACAAAGGGGCTGTGGCACAGCGCCCCCAAACTCCCGATTTGGGCCTAGTAGGCCTCCCTGCAGCCTCTTGGGAGCAAAAACAGGCCACGGGGTGGCCGCACAGCACACACACACACACACACCCTCTTTTTGCTTCCAGGAGGCTGCAGGGAGGCCTACTAGGCCCAAAACAGGGCAAGCGGGGTGGTGCGCTCATGCACAGGGGGTGAGGAGAGAGGTGCGCACGCATTGCATTATGGGTGCAGGCTGCAAAAGCTGTAAATGTGAAAAACGGCCGTAACTCACATTTTTCAGTCCCATTGTAACTTTGAAGAGTCACTAAATGAACTGTTGTAAGTTGAGGACTCCCTGCATAGATATATCTATCATTTTTTTTCCCCCCTCAGGTACAAATATAGCAGGTTCCATTCAGAAACTAAGCCAAAGGAGAAGAAAGAGGAGGGAAAACATTCCTTGGGCTGTTTTAACAGATCTAACAGATAATCGGAGTTGGAAGGGACCTTATAGGTCATCTAGCCCAACCCCCTAACCCAAGCAAGAGACCCTATACCATTTCTGGTGGTGGTCAAATGGCAGTCCAGTCTCTTCTCAAAAGCCTCCAGTGATGAAGCTCCCACAACGTCTGAAGGCATCTTCTGTTCCATGGGTTGATTGTTCTCACTGTCAGAAAATTTCTCCTTATTTCCAGGTTGAATTTCTCCTGGATCAGTTTCCATCCATTATTTCTTGTCTGGCTTTTGAGTGCTTTAGAAAATAGCTTGACCCCTTCCTCCTCTCTGTAGTAGCTCCTCAAATATTGGAACATTGCTCTCCTGCCTCCCCTGGTCCTTCTCTTCCCTAGACTAGCCAAGCCCAGTTCCTGCAACTGTCCATCGTATGTTTGAGCCTCCAGTCCTCTAATCATCCTGGTTGCTCTTCTCTGCACTTTTTCTAGCGTCTCAACATCTTTTTGATAGTGTGGTGACCAAAACTGGATGCAGTACCCTAGGTGTGGTCTTACTAAGGCTTTATAAAATGGTATTAGTACCTCACTTGATCTCAATTGTATCCCTCTGTTAATGCAATTGAGGATAGCATTAGCTTTCTTGGCCATTGCTGCACACTGCTAGCTCATATTTATCCATATTTAGTTTTCCTTTTTCTTTTTGGCACCCGAGGCAAAGAGAGGAAAATAGATATATATATATTTCAGATATGTTGATTCAGATGATCAAGTGCTCAACCTTATTTTCTTTTCCTTTTTTTTAAAATGGAGACTATAAGGAGGAGAGAGCGTGCCCAAAACAAAAAAAGATCCGGGCCATTTGAATCCTCGAGCTGGCAAAAAACATTAATAATAATAATAATGATGATTAGCCCAGAGTCATTTTTAATCCAACTGCTCATTGGCTTGTAACACCTCCAAATTAGCTGCATTTTGGAAGACGGAGGCAAATAAATTGACAGGGCGCCATTCATGATAGCTTGGATCCAGCAGTTACGTTTAGACAACGTGGATGGGTGAATGGGAGTGGCGTATCGATTCAACGGTGAATGGGAGGATGGAGGATGGAGCATCGATTCTGGTATTTGAATGTGAGGTTTTGTCCCTTTTTCAATTACCAATTGATTCGTTAATCAAAGGAAAGGAACATTACAAAGAAAGAATCCCAAGATAATTTCGCCAGCATTTCAGCGCCAAGGCCTTTGTTCCGCTTGGCAGCCAGTTTGAGGTGTCAAATTACCTCTCCCTCGGCAAATAAGGGAAATAAATCCAGGGTGTGTGGCAAAAAATAAATACCTTGTTTCCTTGAAAATACGACCTACCCTGAAAGTAAGCCCTAGCTTGATTTTTACATGTGCGCCCAATATAAGCCCTACCCCCAAAATAAGTCCTAATTAAGATCCCACCCACTCCAGAGTGGAGGGGTAAAAATTAAGCTAGGGTGGGGAAGAGTGGGTGGAGCTGCCCTACTACTTACCTTTGGACAGTTGTAGCCAGGTCTCACACACCCCGACACCTGCCTCGCCGGCCCATTTCTTCTGCAGCGGCGAGGCTGGCAAGGCTTTCTTGAAGGCCTCTGGAGCTGAGAACAAAGTTCTGGATCGATCTAGAGCTCTATTATCAACTGCAAAGGCCTTCAGGAGATCCTTGCCGTCCACAGAAGAAGTTCCTGAAGGCCTCTGACAGCGAAAAGGAGGCCGGGGCGACATGTGCCAATGAGGTTAGTCAGTAGATGACACCCCCCAAAATAAGACCCGTTGCTTTTTTTTTTTTTTGGTGGCAAAAAAATATAAGACAGGGTCTTATTTTCGGGGAAGCACGGTAACAGAGACACTCACACACAAAGACACATGTGTACATACCCCAGTCCACGTCTCCCGCTGTGGTTTTGCAGGCTATTCTTGGAGAGAGATGCAAAGCGTCAATAAAGCAGCCGAAGGGATAATTTTGACTTTTGGAATTCTGATTTGAGAGCAAACTCCCAGGAAGAAGGCCGAGACAAACAAATCAGTTAAGCCAAGCTCTTATCCAGGTCACAGCAGATTTTGGTTTCCCTTTTGGGTTTCTTTTGTTTTCGTTTTAAACTAATTCTCTGCTCAGGATGTTCTTCGAAAACAACGTAGGTAGGCTGCAATTTAGCCTTAAAACACATTGGCTGAATCTGGAGCATAAAATACGTTTTGTTCCCTTTGATATTTCCTGAGTTTCTCTCTCTTTTCTCTCTTTTTTTTTTATCAAGCCCAGCATTTTATGCTATTTGGGGAGCCATTCCCACAATTTTCCGGCTTTTAGAAATGGCTTTAGTTATTGCTTGTGATATAAATACAGTGGCTGGGGAGAAAGAGAGAGAAAGAAATGGAGAGAGGGGGAGAGAAGGGAGACAAAGGGAGGGGGAGGGGGAATTGAGAGAGGGGAAGAGAAGGAAGGGGAGAGGGAGTGAGAAACAGGGAGAGGGGGAAGGAGAGAGAAAGGAAGGAAAAGAGAGGGAGAGAGAATGAGGGAGAGAGGACACGGGGGAGAGAGAAAGAGGAAGGAAGGGGAAGAGAGGAAGAGAGAAGAGTAAGGGAGAGACCAAGGGGGAGAGGGAGAAAGAGAGAGGGAGAAAGGGAAGGAAAGAGGGAAAGAGGAAAGGAGAGAGTGGGGAGAAAGGAAGGGGAGAGCAGAATTGAGGGAGAGAAAGAGGGGACAATAGGGATGGAGAGAGGGAGGGAGAAAGAGAGGAAGAGAGTAAGGGAGAGACACACCCGCCTGAACTGGATGAATCCCACCTCCGATCTATCCATTCAATGATTTAACTCATGCACAATTTCAGAACCAGTCAGAACCTGCTGAATACCACCTGTGGATTGGGGAGAGGAGGAGGAGGAGGAGGAGGAGGAGGAGGAGGAGGAGGAGGAGGAGGAGGAGGAGGAGGAGGAGGAGGAGGAGGAGAAGAAGAAGAAGAAGAAGAAGAAGAAGAAGAAGAAGAAGAAGAAGAAGAAGAAGAAGAAGAAGAAGAAGAAGAAGAAGAAGAGAGAGGAGGAGGGAGGAGGAGGAGGAGGAGGAGGAGGAGGAGGAGGAGGAGGAGGAGGAGGAGGAGGAGGAGGAGGAGGAGGATGATATGGGGAAAGGACGGCTTGGAGTTACCCAGAAAGCTTCCTAACGGAGTAGAAACACACTTAGCAGAAGAAAATAATTCAGCTGATAGACTGATAGAAGAGAGCTGCTGGATACTATTTTTGTCACAGCCAAGGAGAAAAAGAAGATTTATGAAACATCAAAGCATAGAGCACTTAGCAAGAAAAGAGAGAGAGAGAAAGAGAGGCCGATGCAAGGAGATATTGGGGATGATAACAACTTCCAAAGCACAAAGGTCCATGTAGGTTAAAGAGGACATAGAATGAAGAGGCTATTCAGCAAAGAACAGCCTACATTGTCAAGGCTAGAATGAAATCGAATAAGAGTTTCCATCAACTATTTTCTCCGAGTTAAATTTTTTTAAAAAAAAAAAAAAAACAGTTAAGCTACCAGATACAAGAAGGACAATAACAAAAAAACCTTGAGGATACCCACATTTTATATTTTCCAGCCCAGAGAACATGAAGTCTACTTTCCATGTCATGGGGTTGATACAGGTATGTCGTAGTTCATACGTACACCTAAGAAATCCCATTCAATCGGTTTCAAGAGATTATCCATTGGTTTTGAAAACCACTTTTTCCCGATCAATGGATGGAAACGAATCTAGGAGAGAAGCAACCTAGAACTAGGGAGAAATTTCCTGACAGCGAGAAATAATCCACCAGTGGAACAGAAATTGTGGGTGTTCCATCACGGGAGGCTTTCAAGAAGAGATTGGATATCCATTTGTCTGGAATGGTATGAGGTGTCCTTCTTGAGTAGGTGATTGGATTAGAAGACCTGAAGGTCCCTTCCAACTGTTTGGTCCTTCTGTTATTTATTCTGTTCAGAAGAAAGGATCAACTCCATAACCCTCAGTTGATCCAATCGGGTGAATTTCAACTCCCTTATTATAGGTAATCATGGGTTAACAATTCACCATAACCACCAATAGAATGTGTATGGAAATTCTCCATCATCCATGTCATGGTTGTCCCAGAGGTGCTTTTTTCAAGAGGCAACTGGACTTTCTGGCTTTTCCTTGAAGGCGTTTCGCCTTTCTTCCAAGAAGCTTCTTCGGCTCAGCGATAGAATGATCCCACCATCCAATCATCCTCCACAAACCTCATTCTCTCATTCACAAGATCTTCTGAAGAGACCAAACTTATTTCACTTGTATTGGCCCATACACTAGGTTTTCCCATCAATCTTTTATTCTTTTAAGAAGGACAACATCTAGAATGAAAGAGAGATTATATAATATGTAATAGTAATCTCTCCTGAATGTTAACTCAAGCAATTCTCCATTTGGAAGTACTCTTAAAAATTAAAGCACGATAGCTTGAAAGAAGTCAAGAAGGTACTAAATTACGTCTCGTTTTAAGCTTTGCAGTAAGATAAACTGTCCTACAGAAGAACATTCATCCTCCTGAGTGTAGCATTAATGGAGCTTAATGTGGAAGTTGTTTGATGCCGTTGCATCTAGAAATGCTCAGATACTCAAAAGCAGGATGGTCTCCCAAGATGATTAGGGGATTGGAGGCTAAAACATATGAAGAATGGTTGCAGGAACTGGGTATGTCTAGTTTGATGAAAAGAAGGACTAGGGAGACATGATAGCAGTCTTCCAATATCTCAGGGGCTGCCCTAAAGAAGAGGGAGTCAAGCTATTCTCCAAAACACCTGAGGACAGGACAAGAAGCAATGGGTGGAAATTAATCAAGGAGAGAAGCAACTTAGAACTAAGGAGAAATTTCCTGACAGTGAGAAGAATTAACCAGTGGAACGACCTGCCTCCAGAAGTTGTGAATGCTCTAACACTGTAAGTTTTTTAGAAGATATTGGATAACCATTTGTCTGTACAGGTGTAAGGTTTCCTGCTTAAGCACGGGGTTGGACTAGAAGACCTCCAAGGTCCCTTCTAACTCTGTTATTCGATTCTATTCTATAAGCACCCATACCTACCTGGAGAACGTAACATGCCAAGTTGATCTGTGATCATATGAAACCAGCGACTTTTCCTAACAATTATTGGATGACATGTTAAGGATGTGTTGGTCAGGATAATGATGATCAATATTCTTGCATTGAAATGGCTGAATGAAAGAGAATAAATGAGTTATTGATTGGACATTACCTGCTACCTGGCTATTGAAGTCCAACAAGAACAAATAAATATATGTCAGGTACAAGAAGTTAGGAGCCAGTATAGGGTTCAAAAGTACTACGAGTTTATACCATGCTACCTATAAACAAAACTCTGAACTGCTAGCGGTCAAGGCAAATTGGCACCAGATAAGAGTCCATGGACATCAAGAGGAGTTGAATGTACCGTGTTTCCCTGAAAATAAGACCCTGTCTTATATTTTTTTTCCACTAAAAAAGCCACCAGGTCTTATTTTGGGAGGGGGAAGTCATCCACTGACTAACCTCATTTGCGCATGTCGCCCCTGGCTCCTTTTCACTGTCAGAGGCCTTCAGGAACTTCTTCTGTGGATGGCACGGATCTCCTGAAGGCCTTTGCAGTTGATAATAGAGCTCTGGATCGATCCAGAGCTTTGTTCTCAGCTCCAGAGGCCTTCAGGAAAGCCTTGCCAGCCTTGCCAATTGCAGAAGAAATGGGCTGGCGAGGCAGGTGTCGGGGTGTGCAAGCCTGGCCTACAACTGTCCAAAAGTAAGTAGTAGGGCAGCTCCATCCCCCATCCCCACCTTAGCTTAATTTTTACCTGCGCACTGTGGAGTGGGTGGGATCTTAATTAGGACTTATTTTGGGGGTAGTGCTTATATTGGGCGCACATGTAAAAATCAAGCTGGGGCTTACTTTCAGGGTAGGTCACATTTTTAGGGAAATGGGGTAGGTCTTTTATGAGTGTGTAGAGATGCCAAACTGATGGTGCCTTTGACCCCACCCTCAGTCTCAGCCTGCTCAACTCCTACAATATAACTACTATTGTTCCAGAGATTTTTAAACCAGAACAATGCAGGTATAATCATTAAAAGATAAAGAAGTTGTAATTTGGAACTCAAGTCCTAGAGACTTCATGGATCAATCATTTTAGTAGCACCAGTATGGGGAGGGTTTTCCATCATATTCTTCCAGGGTACTTTAGACTTCCCAGTTCAAGTTATGGTCCTCAGATTCTACCCACCCACAAGCCCCAATTTTGCTTGATTTATTAAACCCAGACAAGGTGATCAGCCAGGAGCTGAGATCGTATCATTGGGATCAAGGACAACACCTCTTCTGAATTTCTGCACCTGGATGTTTTCCCTCGTGTAAAATCAGGAGCGTGATTTGCAATTGGAGAACAAATTTAACACCACTCAATTTCAGGAAACTAATTGCTGTATCTGCCTCTCAATTCATTAACGGATTCTGAAATAAATGACATCGCCACAGCTGTTTCTAGATTATAATGTACATTCATCTTCATCTACGGAAATGTGGGATGTAGAAAAAAATAGAATTGGGAGAAAAATCAAAGCTCCTTGTTCAACGATATTGTAGCTCTCCCGAAACCACGAGGTCAAATGTTGGATTAAAGATCCAGTAGAAATATCCACCTGTTGGGGGCCATTATTTAGAAAAATGTCTTATATGCTGATTGCGTAAACCACTAAGAGAGGGCTGTAAAACACTGTGAAATCTTACGTAAGTCTAAGTGCTATTCTAGCCTGTTGCCTTGGTAGCACAGTGGTTAAAATGCATTATTGCAGGCTAATTCTGCCAACTGCCAGCAGTTCAGTCCGGACTGGCTCAAGGTTGACTCAGCCTTTCATCCAGAGGTGGGTATTCATCAGGTTCTGACCAGTTCTGGAGAACCAGTAGAGGAAATTTGGAGTAGTTTGGAGAACCGGCAAATACCACCTCTGAGTGGCCCCACCCCCATCTATTCTCTGCCTTCTGAGTCCCAGCTGATTGGGTGGCTCTTCTTTGGTTGCCCTGCACAGGAGAACGGAGCTGGAAAGCAGGTTAGTGGGCTTGGGAGGGAATGGGATCTTGCGGTATCGTTCTCCTGGAGTGGGGTAGAAATGGGGATTTTACAGTATTCTTCCCCTGCCATTCCCCTCCAAGCCACACCCACAGAACTGGTAGTAAAAGATAAATAAATCCCACCATTGCTTCCATCCCTCCGCGGTAGATAACATCTAAGTGCCATTGCTATTGCTAAATATACGCGGTTCACCGCCGGAGAGGTTTCCACAGAGAAAAGCCATTCATCAAAGCATGTGGAGAAAGGTTGCCTTTAAAATGGTGGAAGCTAAATTCCTGCAGGCGATTTTGAACTAGCTCTAAGCTTGGACTGCAGCTCGCGAACCTCCGTCGTGGTCTTTATTCCCATTTTTGAAAGCGTCGTTCTACCTCTGTCGACCTTGCCCCTTCCTCTGAGTCGGTATTCATACATAAAGAGAAAAGATCTCTGAGCACCTGCTCATTTGATGAACTGATCTATTGAAGTACAGAAGTAGCTTGCCGTAAGCTTCTTGCAGATTTTATTACGGGACTTTCCTAAGGGTTTTCCGGTGGCCTTCTGGCTGATGTCAGGCCCATTTTTGTTCAGGCTACCCTGTGATGTGGATTCATAATAGGAGAGGGAAGTGGATTTTTCACAAGTTCTGCCCAAGTTTCCAAACCGATGGAACAAATCAACCCCGAAGCACAATCTCACTATTTTGGACACATGATGCAATAACTAAGATCTCCCGAGAAGGATGAAATCCTGGAGGGGGAGGGGGAGTGGAAAGACAGAGAAGAAGTCCAGCATCAAAGCGGGTGGATTCAGTTCTACAGGTAGTGCCCAGCTTACAACAGTTCATTTGGTGGGCCGTTCAAGGTGACAATGGCTGCTCTGACCCAGGCTTCGTCAAATGTAGTTAAACACAAACTTGTTTTACAAGCAAAACCTATTTTAATGCAACGCTGGGAATTATTTTCATTCACAGCCAAAACTAACTTAAATAGATAAGCACAAACCTATCTGTGCTGTGGAATGCTGCCAAAAACAGAAGTATCCAAATTAATTATAACAGAAACCAACTGAAGTACCAGAAAAAAAACTGACCAGAGTACACAGAACTTCAAGGAGGACTTGGAATCTATCGAACTACTTTGCTTCCTGCAAAGGTTTCATCATTGAGGTCTGACTTTTATCCCTTATGGGAAAGGCCATCACCTCCCAGCCTTACTCCTGAGTCGCCACTTTTGTCTCAGCTGCTCTTGCCTTCTGGCAGCTCTGCGCACACGCGCACTGGGAACAGGCTCCCCTTGTTCCTCTGCCTTGCTGCTACCAGACTCCGGAGTCAGCACCCCACTCCCAGATGGTCCTGGCCCCATCCCTGCATTGGACGCAGGACCCTCCATCCAAGTTCTCTACAGACTCCCGGACTGGTCCTTATTCTTCCCCATTGTTAGATTCCACGGCCGTCTGCACAGGCTGCTGGCAAACCACAACAATGGCTCTGAAGAAAGTGACATAGGACCGTTTTTCACACTTACAACTGAAGCACACCCCCCCACACACACACACACACAGTCACCTGATCAAAATTCAGATGCTTGGCAACTGGCATGTACTTAGGATGGTTGCTGGGGGTCATGTGACCCCCTTTTGCAACCCTCTGACAAGCAAAGTTTGTGCCTCATTTTCCCTCCCATGGCCTTCTGAAGCGCTCTGCTGGGTGCAAACAGGCCGTGTGGCTCATTTTTGGCCCATTTTCAGCTGTTTTCAGCCCATTTTCAGCTGTTTTCAGCCCATTTTCAGCTTTTCAGCCAGTTTGGGGCTTGTTTCTTGGCCCATTTTGGGCTCACTTTGGGCCTGTATTTAGGCATTTTGGACCTGCTTTTCAGCCCGGTTTCAACCAGCAGAGTGCTTCAGGAGGCCATGGAGGGTGAAAACAAGGCACAGGGGATGCACACAGCCCCCTTTAGCCACCAGAGGCACCATGGGCCAGTCCTTTGATAGTTCTGAGCCAGATTTAAGCACCCCATGGGCCAGATCCAGCCTGCGGCCCTTGAGTTTGACACTCCTGCTCTAAAGTCTTGATCATCTGGGTGGTCATAACGATCTTTCCCCTTTTTCTGGCATTTAGTCAAGGATCACCCATTGCAGTCAACCTGTCAAATATTCTACCTTGGTTCGCTTAGTTGTCGCCTACCAGCACTTATCCCCTTTTGGGGACCGCAAATTGCTCGCTAATGAAGAAGATCAGAAGGCTTATCATTAGAAATGAACAACGCCAGCATCCTTCACCTCAGGGACAAGCCAATTAGACAGTTACGCGGCACGCCAGACTTCTGATGCAACGAACGGTGATTGCCTTGTGGTTTCGGCAACATCTGTGCTTGTTAAGATTCTCCCGGTTGTTTGATTGTTCACGATTAAAATGGATGCCCCCTCCCCCCCCATCCCCATCGCCCACCCCAGAAAGGACAAGCTGTGGTTAGCAAACAAAGAAAGCGATAGCCCATCAATTTCCACCACCACCACCACCACCACTTGGTAACCACCTGAGACCTCGATAGGATAAGGCAGCGATGATGGTTACTTTCATTCGGGGATTTAGACATCCCAAATACATTAGTGATGAGGTCCATAAATATTTCAAAGACAAATCTTTGCGGAGAAAGGAATTAACTAGTTGCGTAAAAGGGGTGGTGGAACCCCTCAAAGGCCCAGGGCTGAGCATGTGTTTTCTTTTGCCATTTGAAGAGGTTCGTTTGCAAAAGCGGGAATTCATAGCTTAGAACATCCCGAGACAAATTCCTTATTTTTTTCTTCTATTTATCAAAACCAACATAAAAGGGTGGTGGTGGGGAGACATTATAGGAGCTCTGGGCAAAGAAGAAATGACCTCTTTTTCAGCATGAATCTTTCATCTAACTTTGACTGGAAATACATAATAGATAAGTTGACATCTTTAATTGGGCTCTCTTTCACTGACATTTGAAGTGCTAACGGCTTCGAAGGTGGGGAGAGGAATTGCAGGCATCCATGCCTAACAGACTAACAGAGTCGGAAGGGACCTTGAAGGTCTCCTAGTCCAGCCCATTCTCAAGCAGGAAACCCTATGCCTGTGAGGGCGAACCTATGGCACGCGTGCCAGAAGTGGCATGCACACGAGAGGCCGCCCAGAAGATCCCCACTGCGCATGCACACATGCCACCCACCCGACAGCTGATTGTCAGGTATCTGGCATGCATGCATGGGAGGGCGTGGAAGATGCATGTGCATGTGCGGAGATGCATAGGATGTGGGGGGGGTCTCGTGTGCATACACAGAGATGTGCAGTGAGCAAAGGGGGGGTCACATGCACCTGCGCAGAGACACGCGGTGCATGTAGGGGGACATGTACATTTCCTTTTGGGTGCTGGCATGCAAGCGCGTGAGTGTGCGCACAATTTTCAGCATGGGAGCCCAAAAGGATTAGCCACCACTGCCCAATGTCATTTCAGACAGATGGTTGCCCAAACTCTTCTTAAAAACCTCCAGTGTTGGAGCATCAGGGGTGGGCGGCTACCGGTTCACACCGGTTCGAGTGAACTGGATGTTAATTTTATGGCCAGTTCACCAAACCAGCAAATCCCACCCCTGTCTGACCCCGCCCCTCCCAGGAGTCCCCACACGGCCCATTTTGGATTGCAGGAAAGTGCACGGTGCATGCAGAAGTCCGCGGAGAGCGAAAAACCGGCCTCCCGGAAGTTGTGAATGAATTACCTAGATTTTTAGTCTTTGTTACCTGGTTCACACATGGTGCTGGCTTTAGCAAAGGGGCTAACACCCAATTACCCTTGTCTGGGCTGAAATGCTAAACGAAAGACAAATCTGGTTAGATGCTTGGAGGGGAGACCACCATGCAATCCCAGGAGTAAAGAGTAGGCTGAGAAATCGTAAAGCCTTTTGGTTTGAAGTCAGCCTATTGCTGCTGTTGCAAGAAATATCCAAGTCCAGGTCCAAACTGGTAGAAAGGCACTGGAGACAAAATGGCGGCTGGAGGCTGATTGGAAAGATGATTTAATGATGAAGCAGAACCACATCGGTGATTCTGGGGCAACTGACCCCATGGAGTTGAAAGTGAGGGTGTTTTATACTTTCTCTTGGGCTTTGCACTTGAGCTTCCTGTTCCTGTGCAAGAACATGTCTTCTATTGGCTGTTGTAGGGGTTATGTAGGGGTCATAACTGGCTCTATCGGTTATCTAAGCTAAGTTTGGTTGAAGTTTGGAGGCTGATGCAACGAAGGGGCTTGATGGGCCATTCCTACTGTGGCTGAGAGTTAACCCTACTTTTGTCCAGACCTTACTGCAGGGAATTGGCTTATGAATAGAGCTAGCTGTTTCTTTATCTCTTAAGTGCTGACATCTCCTCAGAGCTATTAAGAAAGGTGAGGGCTATTAAGAGTGAATCGGCTTCCTGCCTCTAAAAAAATACATGTTTCCAGGGAAATACAGTATTCTGCCTTTTAAATATTTCTCAAAAAAAAAAAATATTTTTTTTCTCCTAGGAGAACTTTGTACACTGCCAAGAAAATTGAGAAACTGACATGGAAAAGTCAGAAGAAGAAGAAGCAAATGGAGATATCCTGTTTCTCTTGAAAGAAGCCCCAACATTTCCAATTTCCTGTATTCTGACAGTGTTTCCTACATCACAAACCATAGTTTGCAAGATCAATGGCTCTTCACAGGCAACACTAAGCTAGAAGTAAATAAAACCACAGCCTGGCTGGCTGCGATTATCTAAAGTTGGAAATAAATAAGGGAGTAGGACCTCATACAGATGAAGGATCAAAGGCTAATCACAGTCAAAGGCAGGGAAGAAGAAAGAGGATCAGCCGAACAAATGCACACACGGATCACTTCTGTAGGACTGCAGTTCTAATGGAATGTAACAGTCATGGGATGTCCTTTGATCTTCGGTGATGAATGAAAGTTGCCCACTAACACAATCCTTGCAGAACAGAGAGGAATATGAGAGAGAGAGAGACAGAGAGAAACACACAGAGAGAAGCAGAGAGAGTGAAACAAAGAGAGAGACAGAGAGGAGGAGGAGGAGGGAGGGAGAGAAAGAGAGAGAGAAAGAAACACACAGAGAGAGAAACACAGAGAGAGAAAGAGAGAAAGAAAGAGAGGAAGAGGAGGAGGGGGAGAGACAAATGGAGAGAAACAGAGAGTGAGACAGAGGGAGAAAAGAGAGAGGGAGAGAAGAGGAAGAGAGAGAAACAGAGAGAGAGAAAGAGTGAGAAAGAGAAGAGAGAAGGGAGAAAGTGGAAAAGAGAAAGAGAGAGATTGAGAGGTAGAGAATCAGAGAAAGAGAGAGGGAAGAGAGAGAGAGAGAGAAAAAGAGAGGGAGAAGAAAGAAAGAAAGAAAGAAAGAAAGAAAGAAAGAAAGAAAGAAAGAAAGAAAGAAAGAAAGAAAGAAAGAAAGAAAGAAAGAAAGATAATACAGGCAACAAAGTCTGTCTCATTTTCTTCCACCAAAATGCACTTTCTCAAACCTTAAGAACTGAGAAAGGTAATCAGTGCTGTGGTCACTTTTGGAAACAAACTTTGGCAAAAACCTTCTATCAAATCTGTTGCCCCCATATGGATTCCTCCCTCAATTCAGACCTTCTGGTTAGGTGGGAAGCATATCCTCATATCCACTTTTATCAGATTTTAACTTCTAATTCAGCCAGCAAAGGAAGAAGTAACGGGCCAACATGGCCACCGTCCAATATTTTTCTGGACAGAAAAATCCCGAGTTTGCAAAAAATAAAAGGGGGAAAAAAACGCATTATAAAATCTGATTAGCATTACATTCATGACAGCATCTATAATTAAACAACTGGATGGGTGTTTGTTTGTTTTTATTCTCCCTACATTTCACAGGAAATAGTGAGCACAAAAGTGTATGGAAAGCTTTAAAGTTAAAAACAACAACCAGCAAAACAAAAGCTTGCATTCTTAAATTAGAAAGATGTTGAGACTCCGGAAAGAGTGCAGAGAAGAGCAAGCAGGATGATGAGGGGACTGGAGGCTAAAACATACGATGAACAGTTGCAGAAAGTGGGCCTGGCTAGTCTAGAGAAGAGAAGGACCAGGGGAGACATGATAGCAGTCTTACAATATTTTGGGGGGGCTGCCCCAAAGAAGAGGGAGTCAAGCTATTCTCCAAAGCACCTGAAGTCCAGACAAGGAATAATGGATGGAAACTAACCAAGGAGAGAAGCAACCAAGAATTAAAGAGAAACTTCCTAACAATTACAACAATTAACCAGTGGAACAACTTGCCACCAGAAGTTGTGGGTGCTCCGAGACTGGAGGTTTTTAAGAAGAAGATTGTACAGCCATTTTGTCTGAAATGGCTTAAGGCAGTGGTGGCTAACCTTTTTGGGCTCCTGTGCCAAAAATTGTGTGTGTGCTTGCATGCTCGCGTGCCAGTACCCAGAAGCCCCCCATTCCCCCTACACATGCGTGCACAATCCCCACCACCACATACCCTTGCCACCCCCTTACCTGCATTGTACCTCACCACTGATTTTTGGCCAGTTTGAGGCCAGTTTTGGCCTCGCAGAGGCCTGAGGAAGATTTCTGCAGGCTTTGCAGGCCGAAAACTAGGCCCGTTTCATCACTTCTGGTATTTCCAGAAAAACAGGAAGTGATGAAATGGGCCTAGTTTTTGGCCTGCAAAGCCTCAGAAGCCTGCAGAAGCCTTCCTCGAGCCTTTGGGAGGCCGAAAAAGGCCTCAAACTGGTCAAAAATCAGCTGTGAGGCGCACGCATGTGCAGTGAGGTAAGTTTGCCTGCAGCTCGCATGCCGGCACAAATGGCTTTGCGTGCCACCTGTGGCACGTGTGCCATAGGTTCGCCATCACAGGCCTAAGGTTTCCTGCTTGAGCAGAAGGTTGAACTGGATAGAAGACCTCCAAGTTCCCTTCCAACTTTGTTATTCTCTTATTAGAGCCTCGGAGTCTCTGAGCTTGCAAACGTTTCATTACCTGGCTAGATAACAACACCAGTGCTAGTGAGTGCGGTGTTTGCTCCCTGTTTATATGTGGGAGCTTGCCCTGCCCATGCTGGCCAGGGTGTGGTTTTCTCCTTGTTAGTTCCCTCATTAGGGTCCACTTTTTTGTGTGTGAACATCTGCAACTAAACACCCAAGTTCAGAGACACCCAACTTCAACCCTGAGCTCCGGAGATTCTCTTCCTTTGGAATTATTACCTCGTCTTAGAGGGCAACCATCGGATTTTGCTATCACACCCTAGCAATCAAACACTTCAGCCATTTTTTTTAATTTTTTTATTTGATTTGTCAATCGCTTACAAGATAATAGGTATAAGTATATGCATAGTTTTGAATACATGAGATAGATACTTATAAGAAAAATAAAAGAAACAATAGGACAGGGACAGTAGGCACGATTGGTGCGCTTATGCACACCCCCTACAGGCCTCTTAGGGAGTGGGTGAGGTCAATAGTAGACAGTCTAAGGTTGAAGATTTTGGGGTTTGGGGAAGAAACCACAGAGTCAGGTAGAGTATTCCAGACATTGACCACTCTGTTGTGAAGTCGTATTTCCTGCAATCAAGTTTGGTACGGTTTACCTTGAGTTTGTATCTATTATTTGCTCTAGTGTTGTTATGGTTGAAGCTGAAGTATTCATTGACAAGTAGGACATTGCAATGTATGATTTTATATACCATACTTAGATCAGACCGAAGATAGTGTAATTCAAGGTTTTCTAGGTCTAGAATTTCATGTCTGGTGGCGTAAGGTATTCTACAATGAGTAGAGGAGTGCAGAACTCTTCTTGTGAAATATTTCTGGACTTTCTCAACTGTGCTAATATCAGATACGTAATGTGGGTTCCAGACTGATGAGCTGTATTCGAGTATTGGTCTAGCAAATGTTTTGTATCCTCTAGTTAGTGTGATATTACCAGAGAAAAAGCTACGTAGGATTAGGTTAACAACTCTTAATGCCTTTTGGGCTATGTGGTTACAGTGGGCTCTAGCACTTAGATCATTAGAGACGAGTACTCCAAGATCCTTGACAGAGTTTGGATCATCAACAATGTCTTGACTATTCAGCTTGTATTTTATTTTCTGATTTTTTTTTTGCCAATATGTAAGACAGCATTTATTTGTTGAGATTTGAAGTTGCTATTTATTTGAACATTCTGATACATAGTCAAGATGTTTTTGAAGGGTAGCAGTATTGTCTGTGGTGTTGAATAGCTTTACATCATCAGCGAAGAGAATGCAGTTGCTCTTAATATGATCACAGAGGTCACTGATGTAGAGTAGACCCTGATCATGCTGCCAGTATGGTGCAGCAGATAAGGGGTCAGACTGGGAGATGAAATGGGATGTGCCTTCCTTCCTTCCTTCCTTCCTTCCTTCCTTCCTTCCTTCCTTCCTTCCTTCCTTCCTTCCTTCCTTCCTTCCTCTTTCCTTCCTTGGTTCCTATTGTTCTTTTCATTTTCCATCCATCCATCCATCCATTCATCCAATGCCTTCCTTCCTCCCTCCCTCCCTCTCTCTCCTTCCTTCCTACCTTTCTTCCTATCATTCCTTTCATAACTTCCATTCCTTCCATCCATCCATCCATTGCCTTCCTCCCTCCCTCCCTCTCTTTCCTTCCTTCCTTATCCTTCCTTCTTTCCTTATCCTTCGCCCTTATTCCTTCCTCCCTCCCTTCCCTCCTTCCTTGTCCTTCCTATCACAACCTACTTTCCTTCCACCCATCCACCCATTGCCTTCCTTCCTTATCCAGAAGGGAAATTATCTTCCTTCCTCCCTCCCTTCCCTCCTTCATTCCTTCCCTCCTTCATTCCCTCCTTTCATAACTTTCCTTCCTTCCTTCCATCCATCCATTCATTGCCTTCCTTCTTCTCCCACCTCCTTTCCTTCCTTATCCTTTCCTTATCCTTCATCCCTTATTCCTCCCTCCATCCCTTCCTTCCCTATCCTTCCTACCATAACCTTCCTTCCCTCCACCCATCCATCCATTGCCCCCTCCCTTCTTCATTTCCTGTTTTTCCTCCTTCCTTCCCTAAGCTTCCATCCATCTATCAATCACTTCCTTCCTTCCTTCTTTCCTCCCTCCCTCCCTCTCTATCCGGAGGGAGGGAGAGGCAGGTTCAAATCCACCTAGACCCAGGAAGGGTTCACTCAGCCTCGCTCCTCCCAGGAGTAATGTCTGGAAAACTGCATTTTGTGGGTACAAGGACGAGCTTTGTAAAACAAGGCAGAGGAGGTGACCGCACCCATAATTTCTCAGCCTCTCAAAAGAGATAAAATGAACTTTAAACGCCATTTCTGAAAGTGTGTGTGTGTGTGTGTGTGAGTGTATTTTAAAGAAAACACACAATGTTTGGCAGGGGGAAAAGCCCTGCATTCTTAAGAAGCAGTCTGCTCTTTTCCTGCAGGCAGGATCCATAAAGCAAAGTTATGGAATCTGATTCACTTTCCTTTCTTTTTTTTTTCGCCCTGAAGAAAATTGAATCAAACAGCAATAATTACGGAAGCTGTACTGAAAATTGCTTGCCTTAAATCTATGGCTCTGGGGGAGGGGAGGGGGAGGGAGGGGGGATATATGTGTGTGTGTGCTGTATATTACCTAAAAATAAAAGTGGGAACGATGCCAGGAGGGGAGGAAGGGAGAACAGAGAGAAGCTGTCTTAGGAGGACCCCAGAATAATATTTCTAGTAACAGAACACCAGTGTTTCCTGCCACGACATCAATCATGCTGTATCTACAGTATCGAGAAATGCACTTAAGACAAATGGATTTAAAGGCGAGGGAAGGAGGGAGAAAAGGAAGGAAAGAAGGAAGACGAAGAAAGGATGGATGGATGGAAGAGAGGGAGAGAAGGAAGGAAGGCAAAGAAAGATGAAAGGAAGGAGGGAGGGAGGGAAGGAAGGAAGATAAAGAATGGATGGTTGGAAGGGAAGGAGGGAAGGAAGGAAGGTAAAGAAAGATGTGAGGAAGGATGGAAGATGAAAAGGAAGGGAGGAAGGGAAGGAGGGAGAGAAGGTAAAGAAAGATGGAAGGAAGGAGGAAGGAAGGAAGATTTAGAAAGATAAAAGGATGGATGGATGGAAGGGAGGGAGGGAAAGTAAAGAAAAATGAAGGAAAGAAGGAAGGAAGATAAAGAAAGATAAAAGGAAGGAGGGAAGATAGGGAGGGAGGGAAGGAAGGTAAAGAAGGAGGGAAGGAAGGAAGGCAGTAAATGCCTTTCTGATTTTGACTGGAACATTTTAGTTCATTATTTATTATATTTATTATATATATATGGGGGACGAGCGGTCTGCCACCTCCAAGTGGTGTCCCCTGGATGCGCGAAGCCGTCAAACGCTGACCGTAACTGAGAGCAGACCCTCCGACGACAGGCCCACGCGACAGGCCGGCTGGAGTACTCAAATGCCGCATCAACATGATGGAAACGCCCACTACAAAACACACGTCCAATGCTACCGCGTTCGGGGGAACCGACGGGCGCAGGAGACCATTGGCCTGCGCCAAAAATCAACGAAATGGTCCACGCGGAAAGCACGGCCGTGTGAAAAACGCAAGCGGGGAACAGAGGACTGCCAGACGCTCAAGGTGGCCACCTGGAACGTGGATTCGCTGACTGGACGCTCGACCGAGATCGTCAGGGCCATGCGGGACAGGAAGCTGGACATCTGCTGCCTCCAGGAAACTCGCTGGAAGGGCAACAAGGCTACGACTATAGACGGCTACAAGATCATATACACCAGCTGTAAGGAAAACCGCGGCGGTGTAGCTGTGGTTGTCAGTCCAAGCTGGCAAAGTTCCGTCGCAGAAGTTAAGCGCCTCACAGAACGACTGATGATAATCGTCGTGCGACCGAGAGGCAGCGCCTACACATCTTGTCCGCCACGCCCTCAGACCGGATGTCACGAGGAGGAGAAGGATACCTTCTGGGAACTGCTCGACATCCAACTCAGGCAGATCCACACGAAGACGACATCATCATCTCGGGCGACCTGAATGGTCATGTAGGGCGGACAAAAACGGACACCAGTGCCACGGTGGGCACGGCACAGGCGATACGAATGAGAATGGCCAGAGGATCCTGGACTTTGCCGACTCCCATGATATGACCATCACGAATACCTGCTTCATTAGGCGAGAATCTCAACTCCTCACCTACCATAGCAGAAACGGGAGCCACCACACACAGATCGACTACATCATCGCACGACGAAGAGCCGCTAAAAACGTGCTCAACTCCAAGGCGTACCCGTGACGAATCGAGCAGTCAGCACAGGCCGCTGATGGCGAAGATCAGGATCAGCAAGCCCAAGACCAGGATTGACAAAAGAAATGCAGACCAGCCACGAATCAAGTGGTGGAACCAGAAGAAGATGGCGGGACCCCTCATCAAACCGGAGCAGTTCCCGCAGATGGTCGACGGGCCACAGGAAGCGTGGTCCATGCTGAAGAGCACTGTTCACACTGCCGGCTGCCAACAGCTTGGTTGCACCAAGCCAGGACGGAGACGCATCGAACGAGATACATGACTCTGGACACCGGAAGTACAAGATGCCGTACACCTGAAGAAACGGCTCTACAAGGCCTTTCTTCAGGACAAGACCAGCAGAAGCTCTGCAAATACAAGGCGGCCAAAAAGGCAGCCAAGAAAGCAGTAGCGACAGCCAGAAGCTCCCACTACGATGACATCTACGAGAAGCTGAACACGCGAGAAGGCGAGAATGAGATCTACCGCCTAGCCAAAAGCAGACACAGGAAGACCCTGGACATTGACCAGTTTCATGGGATCAACGACGAAAGGGGAAATTTGATCGTCAACCCCAGAGACGCTGCGGAGAGGTGGCGGCAATACTTCAAAAAGATCTCCACCGAGGAGTTCCCACACCCACGAACCCCGCGAGGTGACCCAGTTGAAGGCCCAGTCTCAGGCATTTATGCCAGCGAGGTCGCCGACGCCATCAAGGCCATGAAAAACGGTGAGGCAACAGGACCAGACGACATCCCTGCCGACTTCTGGAAAAAGGCACTACCGGGCTCGGCATTGTGGCTGTGCGAGCTGTTCAACAACATCGTCTCCACGGGAAAAGTGCCACACGACTGGTACCGCAGCACCACTGTTCCGATCTGGAAGGGAAAGGGCAGCCCAGCGGACTGCTCCAACTACAGACCGGTCAGGTTACTGTCACACACTATGAAGATCTTTGAACGCGTCCTTGATAAGCGCATTCGGGACACTGTCGACATCAGCGTCAACCAGGCTGGATTCATCAAGAACTGCGGCACCACCGACGCCATCTTCGGTGTGCGGATGCTGATGGAGGCTCACAGAGAGAAGAAAATCCCGCCCACACCGCCTTCCTAGACTTGGAAAAGGCCTTCGACCGAGTCCCGCACGATCTCATCTGGTACGCACTGCGAGACCACGGCGTGCCTGAGCTGCTCGTACAATGGGTCCAACTCCTATACAGATGTCACAAAAGCCGTGTAAAAGCGGCAGCTGGGATATCAGAGGAGTTTAATATTACCGTCGGCGTACACCAGGGCTCTGCTCTCTCACCACTGCTGTTCATTCTGGTGATGGACACAATTACACACGACCTGTACACGCCCGCCCCATGGACGCTGCTCTATGCCGATGATGTGTTCCTGGCCAACCTGTGCAAGGCTGAACTAGAGCACCGAGTCCAACAGTGGCACGACCGCCTCGAGCAGTTCGGGCTCCGGCTGAACCTAAAGAAGTCCGAATACCTGACCACTGACAATGAAATGACAGGCTCCATCCACGTGAACGGGCAGGAGCTACCGCGCGCCTCCACCTTCAAGTACCTGGGAACTACTCTTGGGGAAGAAGGCCTACTACAAACTGAGGTGGCAGCCAGGATCAATGCAGCGTGGGGCAAATGGAAGTCCGTCACGGGCGTCCTCTGTGACAAGAAGATGCCGATGCGCCTGAA
The DNA here is from genome assembly GCF_049901715.1 of Pseudonaja textilis. Taxonomy (NCBI): domain Eukaryota; kingdom Metazoa; phylum Chordata; class Lepidosauria; order Squamata; family Elapidae; genus Pseudonaja; species Pseudonaja textilis. The sequence goes on from NC_141997.1 coordinate 49,997,811, forward strand.
GGCGAAAATCTATCATTCTGTGGTGCGCCCCGTGGCCATATACGGCGCAGAGTGCTGGCCGACGACCAAAGAAGTTGAAAGCAGACTCCAGATAATGGAGATGCGAATGCTCCGATGGTCGGTAGGCCTCACCCTACTCGATCGCGTCAGGAACGAAGAAGTGCGTAGACGGTTCAACGTCGTGCCCATCCCCACGGTCATGAGGCAGTCCCGGATACGATGGTTCGGCCACGTGAGCCGCGCCAAGGAAGAATCCATCATCAAATCTGTAATGAAGGTGACTGTCGGAGGAGCGAGACCGCGTGGTAGACCTAAACAACGCTGGATGGACACGATCAAGGCCGATCTAGAGATCGCGAAGGCAGACCCGACACACGTAGCAGACAGAGAGGTGTGGAAGCAGTACTCAAGGACATTAGCGGACCTCGCCCGAGCGCGAGACAAACGCTGAAGAAAAAGAAGAAGAAGAAGAAGAAGAAGATTTATTATATATATATAGGACATATATCCCAAATTTTTAATTTTGGGGGGAAGGGTGTTGCTATGTTTCCTGCCTTTATTCAATTAAAATAACAGGAAGGAAGGAAGGAAGGAAGGAAGGAAGGAAGGAAGGAAGGAAGGAAGGAAGGAAGGAAGGAAGGAAGGAAGGAAGGAAGGAAGGAAGGAGGGAAGGACTGACTTCCTTTGTGGACTCCAGAATTTCCCAAGGCGTTGAGGTTTATGGGTCTTGAGTAGCAAAGGTTGTACAGACCTGGTCTAAATGTTTCCATTTTCATGGACAGAAATATCTGGGAAGAAAACCCAGTTATGCAACAACCAAGCAGGAAAGCGATTTAGTATTAAATCCCGTTTCAGCCGTAATGAAGTCACTTTAATACATCATCACTAAATCATGCTTCTCTTTTCCCCAAAACGAATGTGTGGTTTATTTCGCTTGGAGCTAAACCATGCATCTTTTAAACCTCCTGGAATATTAAATCCTCACTACTCCGATAAGATAGCTTATAAATATAAAAAAAACCCACCCTATATCATCAGCAAAAGGAGAAATATTTGGATACAGTGAGCAGTTGTACCTGTTTTAAGGATTTAAGGTTGTCATCTTTTAATCAACCCATCGGTCCATGGAATGCATTGTTCAAAGGTTGGGCCGTTTGCAATACCTTGGATTCCGAGGAAGGATTTCTGTATTTCTTAGGGGTTCCAACTACTTTAATAAACCACGTGCAGAACTAAGTGTAACTCTCCAGCTTGCTCTGAAGAGGCACCACCATGGAGTAAAATCTCCACGGGGACTTAAACTGTCACCTCTGCTGAGACTGACTGATTTTTCAGACGCCTCTTGGGAGAAGAGAAGAGAGGACTGGATTCGTATTTTTTTAAATTCTGTGAATAAAGAAGGAATAGGAGTGACATGAGAGCAGTATTCTGCTATTTGGGGAGGGGGGTGTCAACCTATTTCCCCAAAGCCCCTGAAGGCAGGACAAGAAACAATGGATGGAAACTCATCAAGGAGAGAAGCAACTTGGAATGAAGGAGAAACTTCTTAACAGTGAGGACAATTAACCAGTGGAACAGCTGGCCACCAGAGGTTGTGGGAGCTCCATGACTGAAGGTTTTCAAGAAGAGATTAGATAGGCATTTTCCTGGAATGGTATAGGGTCTTCTGCTTGAGCAGGGGGCTGGACTAGAAGACCTCCAAGGTCTCTTCCAGCTCCATTCCATTCCATTCTATTCTATTCTATTCTGCCTTAGCCTACCCTACCCTACTCTACTCTATTCCATTCCATTCCACTCCACTCCACTCCGATTCTATTCTATTGTGTTCTGTTCTGTTCTGTTGTGTTCTGTTCTGTTCTGTTCTGTTCTGCCCTGCCCTGCCCTACCCTACCCTACCCTACCCTACTCTACTCTATTCCATTCCATTCCACTCTACTCCTACTCTCCACTCCTATTCCATTCCATTCCATTCCATTCTATTCTATTCTATTCTATTCTTTAATTCCTATTCTACCCTACCCTACTCTACTCCACTACCCTCCACTCCACTCCACTCCACTCTACTTCTATTCTGTTCTACTCTACTCTACCCTACCGTACCCTACTCTTTTCTATTCTATTCTACTCTACTCTACTCTACTCTACTCTACTCTACTCTACTCTACTTTATTCTATCTTCAATCTAGTTTTACCCAATGAGCTACTTCGATTTTGCATTTTGTGGGGAAATGTTCTTCTTTCTCTTCTTAACTCTACTCCTTGGATGGCACTCTCCTTTTTTCTTAGGATGTTGCACAAAAGGGGATTGAACCCACAGGCACTCTCAACTGGCAATGCCAAGAAACCAGGTTATTATGGTCAGTCTAGGGCATCCCATTTTTTTTTTCACCCAGGGAGGAAAGACGTCGAAAAGGAAGAACAACAACAAAAACAGAGCAAACGAGAGTTTTGAGGCGTGCACACCAGAAGAGCAAAGAACTGGAACAAAGCCTGGAAAACAAGAAAGAACTGGTCTTGTTAAAACAAACAAACAAACACCTGCATTGCAGACAATCCCAAAATTAAAAAAAGTAAATAAAGATGGCGGGAGTCCCATTAAATGATTTCTTTAAATTATACGGGGTAAACATCAGTTAGAAACGCTTTGAAATTCCACCCTCCTGGTCCAAAGTGTCAGCTTGCAATTAAGAGCTTCGAGATTTCCCCGCTAATACGAAGGCTCTGATTAAAAGTCTTGTTCAGTAGAAGCAATTATATTGACCAAAAGGCTTGATGTAGGCGTTGAGAAAAAGCTGTCCTTTTGAAGTGCACCCTGAAGGTTTTTCATTGTCATCTTCAAAGCAATGTAGGGAAATAACCGGAATTGAACTAGAAACTTTAAAGAAGCCAACTATTATTTTGGCACAATGGATTGTTTTTCTCTATGGCAGCAGGAACAGAGGGGGGTCAATATCACCAGCGTGGTATATATGGATCCTGCAGCAAAATTGTGAACGTCCTCTAATAAAGTGAGAGGGTTTTTTTTTTCTTTCCATTTTCAGATCGCCTTTTGCTATCTCCCTAGATCAATTTTATCTGTCCAAGTTGTTTGCAGATTGTAACGGTATCGATTTTGTTTCTGGCTGTCTTTTTTAGCTAAGGAGATTTGGGGTTTTTTCTAAAAAAAAATAAGTTGTACATTTTAAACCTCTTCCCTTGTTTTGTGTGCTCTGTGTTGAGAAGGGAGGAATGTATGAAGCCCTTTTAAAATAAAAATAATGGGAAAGGAAGGAAGGAAGGAAGGAAGGAAGGAAGGAAGGAAGGAAGGAAGGAAGGAAACTCCCTTTGGATTTCAGCAAATGCTAATTTAACTGGAACGTGTTAATTTATTACTTGTTATTGTGAAGTATCCATATGACATATATCCTGAATTTTGATTTGGGGGTTTGTGTACTGGGGGACTGTTTTGTTATGTTTTCTACCTTTATTTGATTAAACAGAACTGGAGGAGAGAAAAAAATAAACAACAGAAAAATAAGAAGAGTTAGAAAGCAAAAGAAACAAGAATTTGCATGCGGGGGATTCTCACCAACATATATAAAGCTATCGAATTTAGAATTAGAATTCTTTTATTGGCCAAGTGTGATTGGACACCCCAGGAATTTGTACACTTTCATCTCAATAAAAGTGGATCACGTTTCATTATAATCCTCTGTCATTTTTTGGTCGACCAACTTCACACATGATGGTAACGTAATTCACTTCCTCTTCTGCAATGTATTCATTTATTTACTCAGTGTGTACACCCCTGGAATACCCCAGGATTCCTGGAGATTAGCCATGGATGTCCAAGTAAAAACTTGTACATTAAATAAACAATAAAATAATTCCTTTCTCACAACTAGTCCCTAGGGCAGTGGTGGCTAACCTTTTCGGGCTCCTGTGCCAAAAATTGTGCGCGCACTTGCATGCTCGCACTTGTGCACCAGCACCCAGAAGGCAATGCACACACACCCCACATCCCCTACACATGCACGCGTAATCCCCACCCGCCCACCCCCGCTTCCCCCTTACCTGCACTGCTCCTCACAGCTGATTTTCGGCCAGTTTGAGGCTTTTTTTGGCCTCCCGAAGTCTTGAGGAAGGCTTCTGCAGGCTTCTATAAGCTTTGCAGGCTGAAAACTAGCCCCGTTTCATCACTTCTGGTATTTTCGGAAAAACAGGAAGTGGCGAAACAGGCCTAGTTTTTGGCCTGAAATGCCTGCAGAAGCCTTCCTCGAGCCTTTGGGAGGCCAAAAAATGCCTCAAACCAGCTGAAAATCAGCTGTGAGGCATGTACATACCCAGTGAGGTAGGTTTGCTTGTGTGCCAGCACAAATGGCTCTGAGTGCCACCTGTGGCACGCATGCCATAGGTTTGCCATCATGGCCTTAGGGTTTCTAACCCCAACACTCGACACTCAGAGCTTTAGTGCAGGCAGTCCTCAACTTACAACTGCAATTGGGCCCGAAATGTCCACTGTTAAACAAGACAGTCACTCAGCCGGTTCTCCTCCATTTTACAAACTCTCTTACCACCATCACTAAAGGAATCCAGACAATTATTAAATCCATCACACTGTGACTTCCCCACTGATTTTTTTTTGCTTGTCGCAAGAGGGGAAAATCGTGTGGCACTCCAACCATCATAAATATGAGTCAGTGGCCAAGGGTTTGAATTTTGATTCACCTGAGCGTGGGGATGCTCACTTTTTGGGGGGGAGTGTTGCAACTTCGAACAGTTACTAAATAAGCTGTTGTAAGCCAAGGAGTACTGTGTTTCCCCGAAAATAAGACCCTGTCATATAATTTTTGCCCCCCAAAAAAGGCACCAGGTCTTATTTTGGGGAGATGTTATCCACTAACTAACCTCACTTGTGCGCATCACCCCCAGCCTCCTTTTCGCTGTCAGAGGCCTTCAGGAATTTCTTCTTCTGCGGCCGGCAAGGCTTTCCTGAAGGCCTCTGCAGCCTCAGGATCGATCCAGAGCTTTGTTATCAGCTCCAGAGGTCTTCAGGAAAGCCTCTCCAGCCTTGCCGGTGGCAGAAGAAATGGGCCGGCAAGGCAAGTGTCGGGATGTGCAAGGCCTGGCTACAACTATCCATGTTCTGACCAAGGCTTCCCGAGACTGTAATTAAGCACACGCTTAGTTAAAACAACTGTTTTATTTCAATGCTGGGAATTATTTTCATTCCCAGCCTGTAATGAGTCCCAAACAGTCTCTCAAGATAAGCACCCACCTTTCTGTCCTTTGAATTGCCGCCAACAAGTAAAGTGACAAATGAATTATAAAAAAACCAACTGAAGTACTAAGTCCACATGGAGCTTCATGGATTAATCCCAGCAGAAAGAAAAACTTTGCTTCCTGCAAAGGTTTCATCACCTTTGCCTGTCCTTTATACCTTATGGGAGGGGCAATCGCCTCCAAGCCTTACTCCCGAGTCACCCCTTTTGTCTCAGCTTCTCTCGCCTTCCAGCAGCTCTGCGCACATGTGCACTGGGAACAGGCTCCCCTTACTCCTCTGCCTTGCTGCTACCAGACTCCAGAGACTCCGAAGGCAGCAACTCCACTCCCAGGTGGTCCTGGCCCCATCTCTGCATCAGATGCAGGACCCTCGTCTGAGTCCTCTCCAGACTCCTGAACTCATCCCCGTTCTTCCGCACTGTCCGATTCTGCTGCTGTCTTCACAGGCTGCCGGCGAACCACAACAACCCGAAGGTAAGTAGTAGTGCAGCTCCACCCCCCCTCCCCATTCCCCCCCCAGCTTAATTTTTACCCGTCTACTCTGGAGTGAGTGGGATCTTAATTAGGGTTTATTTTGGGGGATAGGGCTTATACTGGGCACATGTGTAAAAAAAAAATCAAGCTAGGTTTTATTTTCAGGGTAGGTCGTATTTTCCGGGGAACACTGTAGCTGTGTGGCACGTTGGAAGTATGCTGGGTTGCAGGAAGCCCAGAGCCATGTGAAGACAGTTGCATTACTCATCGCGTGCATTTCAGCCTTTAAGCGGCGGTAATAAATCTGTGCACCTGGATTTCTTTTCCTGCAAAATTGTGTTGTTGGTTTTTTTTTTGCAGAGCAAAATGGTGCCTGCTAAAGCCCAAAATGGGGGAAAAAAAAAAAAAAAACAAGCTCCTTTCAATCTGTTTCGGAATCTCCTGGCCATGGTTGGTCTTCTGAGGCCTTTTTTCCTTGCTCATTTTATTATCTACTTACTGGAGTCTCCATGGACTTGAAAGAAAAAAAAAAGCCTGTGTTTGTTCAGCTGAAACTTTCTTTTAATGGAATCTCCTTTGCTTGGCCCATTAATTCCAGCAGGGTGAGGCTAAATAAATTCAGTCAATAGTCTTCAGCCGCCTTTGCAATCCTGTGCTGCCACAAACACCAGATCCTGAGATCGGGTCGCGGACAAGGGAAGCTTGAGCTGTTGCATCCGCAGGGCAGGCGCCGAAGAAAGTCGCGAGATAATGCGGTTGTTTTAATTTTCCCGGTTCTGAATTTCGCTGTTCGTCTATACTGAGCATAGACAACAGGGATCATTATGGGGCAATTCAATACTTTGTTCTGCATATTTCCTTCCTTCCCTTTTATTCCTTCCTCCACTTCCTTCCCTCCCTACCTCCTTCCCTCCCCATCTCTCTCCTTCCTTTCCTCCGTCCCTTCTATTCCTTTCCTCCCTTTCCTTTCTCTCCCTCTCCTTCCTTCCCTCTCCCTCTTCCTTCCCTCCCTCCCTCTCCTTTCTTCCCCCCTTCCTTCCCTCTCTCCTCCCTCTCCTTCCTTCTGTACTTCCTTTCTTCCCTCCTTTCCTTCCTTCCTTCCTTTCCTTCCCTCTCTCCCATTTACTCCTTCCTTCCCTCCTTCTCTCCCTTCCCTGTCCCTGTCCGTTTCCTTCCTTCTTCTTCCCTTCCAACTTCCCATCCCTTTCTTCTCCTCCCTTTCTTTCCTTCCCTCTCTCTTTCTTCCATCCCCCCTCTCCTTCCTTCCCTTTCCTCTTCTCCCTTGTTTTCTTCTTTCCCTCCCTTCTTCCTTCCCACTCTCTTCTCCCTCTTTCTTTCCATACTTCCTTTCCTTCCCAGTCTCACCTCCCTCTCTTTCCTTCTGTGCGTCCTTTCCTTTCTTCCTTCCCTCCTTTTTTCCTTCCTTATTTCCCTCCCTCCCTCTTTCTTCCCCTCCTTTCCTTCTTTTCCTCCTCTCCCTCCTTCTTTTCCTTCCTCCCCTCCCTTCCTTCTTCCTTCCCACTCTCTCCTCCCTCTCTTTCCTTCCTTCCTTCCCTCCCTGACCATGGCTGGCTTGGAAATTCTGGGAATTGAAGTCAACCCATCTTAAAACTGCCACAGTTGAGAAGTACTAAATCTTCCTGCATTGTGGCATTTTTCTTTTCAATCATGAAAGAGACCAAAAGCCAGACATCTTGTTGACAGACATTCCAGGCTGTGCTGGTCTGTTGTGCCAAGGCCTTGCCATTTTGAGGGATGTCGGTCGGTTGCCGGCATATCTTGCCTTGGTGGATTGCTTGTATCCTGGGTGTTGTGTGGAACAGAACGAAAAGGAAACCATCCTGGATTGCAGACTAGATGTGCAAGTATATCCCTGAGCCCGAACCAGCACATTACAACCATGAGTTTATGCGGAGGTGAAAGCAATTTCAAAAACAACAGAAAATACCATCACCTGCTGCAGACATAAATAAAACAGAACCCTGGCTTTAATATTTTATGCACTACATAAATGAAAAGCTGTAACTTAGAAAACGCCTCTAAACACCATAAAGAAGGGCAATTTTGTAAAAAGAAAATCAATTTATGTCTCAAAATTAGGATAGGGTAGGACAGAATAGAATAGGGCAGAGCACAGCTAGACTAGGTTGGGTAGGAATGGAATGTAGAACAGAGTAGAGTAGAGTAGAGTAGCATAGGGTAGGGTAGAGTAGAGTAGAATAGAGTAGAGTAGGGTAGGGTAGGGTAGAGTAGAGTAGGGTAGAGTAGGGTAGGGTAGGGTAGGGTAGGATAGGGTAGAGTAGAGTAGAGTAGAGTAGAGTATCATAGGGTAGAGTAGAGTAGAGTAGAGAAAAGTAGAGTAGGGTAGGGTAGGGTAGGGTAGGGTAGGGTAGGGTAGAGTAGAGTAGAATAGGAATTAAAGAATAGAATAGAATAGAATAGAATAGAATAGAATAGAATAGAATAGAATAGAATAGAATAGAATAGAACAGAACAACTTCCAGTGTTGGAGCATTCACAAGTTCTGGAGGCAAGTTGTTCCACTGGCTAATTGTTCTCACTGTTAGGAAATTTCTCCTTACTTCCAGGTTGCTTCTCTCCTTGATGAGTTTCTATCCATTGCTTCTTCTTCTCCTGCCTTCAGGTGCTTTGGAGAATAGCTCGGCTCCCTCTTCTTTGGGGCGTAGAACACTGCTATCATGTCTTTCTTTTCACCACACTAGACAAACCCAGTTCCTGTAACTGTTCTTCGTGCGTTTTAGCCTCCAATCCCCTAATCATCCCGTTCGCTCTTCTCTGCACTCTTTCTAGAGTCTCAACATCCTTTTTACATCATGGCAACCGAAACTGGATGCAAATATTCCAAGTGTGACCTTACCAAGGCACCATAAAGCGGCATTAACACTTCACATGATCTCGATTCTGTCCCTCTGGCTGGCTCAAGCATTGCTTCTAAGCAATATACATTTCCCGACGGACAAATTCCTTGTTAAGTGAAATTCAGCCTGTTACACACCCTTAGCTGAACAAAATAAGCGTGAACATTTGCTCCTGTTAAGATTGCTAGTTCCCCGAGACTATTTTTTTTTTCCCCACAAGGTTGAGAGGGATGAATTAAAACCTAAGATAAAATTCCCCCCTGGTCTTATTCGTATAAGATTGGATCATTACAAAACTGGAAAGAACTAATTTCTCTACTCCTTTTCTTCCTGAACTGCTGCCAGAAATGAAAGGAAGGAAGAAAAGCACTGAAAATTAAAAATGGGGCTATGGGATCAACAAAAACCATTAAAATCTCTCTTTAGGGAAGCCATTGCTGCCACCAACATCTTGATTTTGCTGTTTTCTATGACATTAAAAAAATAATAATGGAGGATTTAGCATAACGGTTGATAGCCGGAGTTGCATCTTAGCAAAGTTTTTTTTTTTTTACGGTTGTGAAATAGCCTCCAACACAGAGTGGGCTTTAGTTCTGCTTTTATTTCTACATTTAATTTCTTTTCTTTTGTCAAAAGAAAATGGGAGTTTTTCACTGGCATATTTTGATTTAGTGTTCAGCTCCCTCTACTGCAACAGAGAAAATACAGCGGTTATTTTATTACAAGGGCAAGTAGAAGGCACCGGAGAAGGGAATTTTGAATGAAGTTTTCCTGTTTCTTATAGTAGGACCAAACCTTACAATACTGGCTTTGCTACTTGAAAGAAAGAAAGAAAAACCAGCCTGATTTAAATGATTTAAAAAGAAAAAAAAAACCAAGTGAAAAAGCTTAATTCTACGTAGGATGAATTCATGCATTGTCTCTTAAATCCTTGCGCAGACAAAAAAAAAATGCAAGTTTTGAAATTTTAGCACCATTCATTCTATATCTTCATGGTCTACTGGTCCAAGACAAAATTCTAGTGTTTAATTTTGAAAAAAAAAAAAATGTTAAAAACAAGTACAGGTAATCCTTGATTTAAAACAGTTCATTTAATGACTGTTTGATGTTAGAATGTTATTGAAAAAAGCGACTTATGATCATTTTTCACACTTATGACCCTTGCTGCCTCCTCGTGGTCACGAGATCAAAATTCAGAGGCTTGGCAACTGGCATGTACTTATGACAGTTGCAGTGTTACTACCTTCTCACGATCAAAGTCAAGGGGGGAACCAGATTCACGTAACAACTATGTTAGTTAGTAGCTTGGCAACCATGGTGATTCACTTAACAATTATGGCGAGAAAAGTTGTAAAATGGGGCAGAATCCACTTAACCGTCTCGCTTCTCGACATAAATTTGGGACTCAATTGTGTTCGTTGAGACGACCTGTATGCGATTTTTGCAAGCTGGCTTGCAGTCTTTAGGTGTGCTGTAGAAACAGTTACTAGCTAACAGTTACTCCCAGTAAAATTCTACATTCTCTCACTGTGTTTTCTACATTAAAATTCTGCAATTCTATTGCTATCAACCTGCCGTCCATGGAGTACCTGCATACTGCACGAGTCACAAAGAGGGCTGTGAAAATATCTACAGACCCCTCATATCCCAGACATAAATTGTTTCAACTCCTTCCCTCAAAATGACGCTATAGAGCCCTGCACACCAGAACAACTAGACACAAGGACGGTTTTTTCCTGAACGCCATCACCCTGCCAAACATATGATTCCCTCAACACTGTCCAACTATTTACTAAGACCGTATTACCATTATTCTTCTCATCTTTCCTATTATCTATCTCCTTTTCTACTCATGTCTACAACTTCGTTGCTTGTATCTTTGATTTATACCGTACGATTTAGTTGATTCTATCACTGTGTTGTATCTTATCATTTATGATGTATTTTTATGACCGGTCATGATTTATCACGTAGCGTTAATGTACACTGAGATCTAATACACCAAAGACAAATTCCTTGTGTCCAATCACACTTGGCTAATAAAGATTCTATTCTATTCTACTCTATTCAATGTTCTATTTTATTGATTTCTATTCTATTCTCTTCTTCATTCCAATATTCTATTCTATTTTTTATTCTACTCTATCATTTTCTATTCTATTTTGTTTTCTGTTCTAGTCTAGAGTATATTTTCTTTTCTTTACTATTCTATTTTATTCTAAAATTCCACATAGAGGATGTCCCCAAGATGTTTTTCCAAGACAACTGGATTGTAGATGGATGGATGGATGGCTAGATTAGATAGATAGATAGATAGATAGATAGATAGATAGATAGATAGATAGATAGATAGATAGATAGATAGATAGATAGACATAGAGAGAGAGAGAGAGAGAGAGAGAGAGAGAGAGAGAGAGAGAGAGAGAGAGAGATAGATAGATAGATAGATAGATAGATAGATAGATAGATAGATAGATAGATAGACAGACAGACAGACAGACAGACAGAGAGAGTGAGAGAGTGAGAGAGAAAAAGAGAAAGATCTGGGAGGTTTTATGTTAAATTTATTTGGCACTTGGACCATTTTGTTTTCTTTTTCTGTTACTGCTGGATGTAGGTTTTTGTGTTTTTGGTCTCTTTTGTATTTTACCCTTTTATGATAAAACAAAATAAATACACTTAAATAGAAGACCTGCATCTCACTGAATTCCTAATTGGGCCTCTCCGCTGCCTGTTTCCATTCAGAGGGAAATTTTTAAAAAGAAATCATTTAAAAAAAAGATTCAGCCACTCTTTTGCCTCAAAGAGGCCTCAAAAACCCCATTAAATCTTTGCCTGGTTATCAGAATGGCGTACGTGGTACCATTAATAAAAGCGCAAAAGGATCTCTTTAATAGGCATTTCACATCGGAACAAATCTACAAAGTTTTCCAATGACAAAAAAATAGATCAAGCAGCCGTTGGGGTGGAGAGAATTACTCCATCTTGGCTGAAGGCTCGGGACTCCTCCAGATTTCTCTCCTGAGCTCTGTGAAATGAGCATTAAATGACAAGGGAGGTTTTTTTTGTTTTTTGTTTTAAAAAGAGGATTCGGTGAGGTGTTACAAAAATGATAATCTGTGTCACTGCAAGAATTTCACGGTTCAGCGGGGTTGGGACTCTCTCTCTCTCTACAAATAAAGGTAATTTGCTAATTACACAGGAAATTCTGATTATTATTATTCAGGCTGGTTAGAATGGTTTAATGTTTCACTGAGGGAAGTCAGGAGAGGTAAAAAAATACCAAGATTCCCTTAAATTCTACGGGTGTGGCGTAATTCAAGCAACACGGAAGTAGTTTAGTTTAGTTTATTGTCATGGCACATCGTACAATGAAAATTAAATACCATATGCAGTGGAATTCAACAGAGCTGCTGCCCTGGGATAGCTGTTTTTCAGCCTATTCGTCCTTGTTTTTAATATCCTGTACCGTCGGCCAGATGGTAACAGTGCAAAAAAAGGCTGCCCAGGATGAGATGGATCTTTGAAGATGTTTTGAACTTTCTTAAGGCAGCGGGAGCTATAAAGCTCTTCCAAAGAGGGGAGAGGGCAATCCATGATCCTCTGGGCAATGAAGTTAACCCTCTGGAGTGCTGTCCTATCTGCCCCTGTGCAATTGGCAAACCCTACACAGGTGTGTAGTAACTTAAGATACTCTCTATGGTGCAGCGGTAGAAGGTCACCAGCAGTTTTTCATCCAGTTGTTGTTTCCTGAGAAGCCTCAGGTAGCATAATCTCTGCTGGGCCCTTTTGACCAGGGCTGCAATGTGGGCATTCCAGGTCAGGTCCTCTTTTATGATGGTAACACCCAGAAACTTAAAACTGGCCCCTTGCTCCGCTCGGTCTCCATTGATAAGGACTGGAGGTCTGATCGGTTCCTTCGATAGTCCACTATAAGCTCCTCGGTCTTGTTGGTGTTGAGGACCAAGTTATTGTCTCCACAGCACGAAAGCAACCGTTGGTCCACTTCGTCTCGGTAGGCAGTCTCATCCACCCCGGAGAGAAATCCCACCACTGTTGTATCATCTGCAAATTTAGTAGTAGTATTACCGGAGCGAGTGGGAATGCGGTCATACAGATGGTCCTCATTCAATGACTGCTTGTTCAGCGCTGAACAAGTGGTTGTTACAACTGGATCTCAAGTTTGTGGTCAGTGAAAAATGTTGCTTGATTTGTTGTGATTGCGCCCTGGGCATTTGTCACCTTGCCGACAATTACAAAATCACACAGCATCCTGCCTTTCTGACATGGTTTGGGGCATCCCGTTAAGTTTCCCACAAGCGAAGTTAATGGCAGGAATCTGGAGGTCGCGGTGAAGTCCTCACTTAATGTGGTTTTTCAACGTGTAACTACACGTGTCAGAAGCACCGAGACACTTCCGGGTTGAAAGGATCACCTAGGGAACATCATCGTTGTCCTGGGGATGCCCAGGTGGGCACTCCTTTTATGTCCCCGGCGGGACCTTGAGCCATGGACGGGAGGTCAACCGCACCCGCACAGCAGCTAACCTCATGCCCAGTGCTCTAACCACTGTGCATTTAGCCGCATGGCTTAATGACCAAGAGTGCCCAGTGCTAATTACTGTCAGTAAATGAGTAGTACTACACCTTGGGCGCAGTGATGGTATTCAATTATTTTGCCTGCTGGTCCTGTGGGTGTGGCTTGGTGGAGGGAGGGTCATGTGACTGGGCGTGTCCAACTTGACATCACTTACGCCCACTCAGTCACATGAACCCCTCAAGGACTGGCACGTCCCTGGGGCCTGGCGCCCAATCCAAAGTGAACGGGGAGCGGGTGGCATGATTACCTTTGGTGAGCTGAGCTGACCGGCATCGGCAAGGCGGTTAGGTGGGCCAAATGGTGAAGGCAACATATATAGGACGGGGCGAGCAAGTGACAACTGGGCAGGGGGCGTGGCCAGCCAGAAGTCGCTACTGGTTCGGCAACCCAGGCCGAATCATTACCAGTTCTCCAGAACCAGTGTGAACCAGCTGAACACCACCACTGCTTGGGTGATATGTGTACACTTTAACCAACTTCTTTTGTCTATTGCCCTGATTTTACTGCATCGAATTATTACAAGGCACTCTATTTTTATTATTAATAAAAAAGTGTAGCATGAATTTTAATTTTGCCATGCAGAAGCATTCCTTATGGGCTACACAGCAATTGTTAAACCTCCCAATGACAACCTGCACTTGGCAACTGCTCGACAAACAAAAAGAGCCCGGTTTCTTTAAGTAAAAGCTTATCTATTTACAATTTTATTTGGAAGCAAAGTTAAGCCAAACAATCTTAAAGACTACAGCCAAACTGTGTGTTCACCCCAATATCGCTAGAGCAAAATAAATTATTTTAAAGGGATCGAGTGTTATTTAATAAGGCAATAACCCTACATAGTCCAATTAAACGCCTTCTTAATTCTCCAAATGCATCACCAAGCGAGCCAAGGACTGGGTTCGAATCCTTCAAAGATGCCTTCATTGGAAGAGCTCTTCATTCCTGATTACAGCTCTTAAATATCTTCACGAAGAGGTCTGGCTGCAGGAGGTCAAGATACAAAAAGAGGAACCATCTTCTCAAACCAGCATTCAGGGCTCCATCCTCAAGGCTTCTGGAACATTTTGTTACGCGAGTCATGATAAAGAAGATCAGTACTTCTTCCATTCCATGTCTTCTGGAGGATTGACTTCTACTTTTCTTTTACCTACGTCCGACCAATTTGTGCTCAACACCGTCCCGCCCGATTCCATCTGCAAAAGAATGAAATAATATATGAGCCTTCAGTGAATGAGGCTTTCCAAAAGTCTACCTCCAAATTGTTGGAAGGGCAAAGATATGTCAGGCACATTTTCTTTCACCTGTGGTGGTCTTGCAATGCTGCAAAAAAAGTATTGGAGACTGATTCAAACATGGATAGAACAAATGGTGGAAGAATGTATTCCATTTAAGCTGGGATTTTTTTTCTTCTATGAATACTACCAGAAGGATATAGGAAGGATTTAATTTATCTAATAGCACATGTGTTGACAGCAGTAGAATAATGTACGCACAATACTGGAAGAAGGAAAGCACACTGCCAGAAACAGAGATAAGGAAAATTATGGCCTGAGCAGAACTGGACAGGCTAGTTGCCTCCAACTATGTGATGACCCAAAGGGGCGTGGCACAAAAGCAACAAGGTCACAAAAGTAGGTAAAGTCCCTTTAATGCCTCCAACTTGGCCCCCAACGTCCAGTTATCATCGGCTGGAGAGAAAACTCTCCCCAGAACAGTTTTTAAAGGGAAGAAATTCAGTTCGACCGCAAAGTACACATAGATGATAAATAAAAATCAACATAAACCACGCCGTGGCAATTAACAACAGGGCAGGATAAGGGATTGAAGATGTCAAAAGATAAACACACACAGTTGGAAGGACGCCAGAACCCAGGTAAGACTTGACAAAGATAATTCACACTTTGCTTCCAGCAAGGTTCTGTGCACAAACACCCTTTTAATCCTGTTTTTCCAGTTGCAGCTAATGAAGGGAATCAAGGCCCTTTCCTCTCCCTTAAACCATGTTGCTCCCTTATCCATTCCTCCGTGTGTGCCCTAGGATGAAGAGGGGATGGCCCTGGGTCTTCCTCTGAATGCCCAGTTGGCCTGTGCCCTTCCCCAGTTTCCTCCAGAGCCACACTCCCACTCCCTGTCAGCTTCTCAACGCCCCCCACTAGGAATCAGATTCCAACAGGGGCATGACAGGCTAACCTTCAAATTGAAAAACAAGGGGGAATCGGAGTACTATGAAACATGGAATAAATCCTATCAGTGGTTGCATAGGAGGAGGCAAGGTCAGAACATAAGTAGCTATGATGATTAGAATAATTAGTAAACAATGTATCAAACAAGAGGATTATAAATGGTGAAGTAACATTTATATATGTATAACAACTGTAATGTCAGAACGGATGAATCGTGTTATATTATCATTAATTGAAAAAAAATAGAAAAAAAATGAATGAAAAAGTCAGATTTTATAACACCAGCAATCTATTTCTGAAGACATGAAGAAGGCACTTAGGACAATACACCAATAATTCACACCACGATAGTCAGTTCATAAAATAAGCAAAATAATAAAAAAAAAACCCTAAAAAATAAAATGAAGTCTGTCTTTTTTTAACCGAAAGACTCCCTTGCCATAGGTTATTTCTTTGTCAAATGCTAAAATCGGTTTATGTTTGCAATATGGCGATCCCAAATCAAAATATACAGGGACAATAGAAAACAAAAAATATCTTACAAAGGATTTGTTCATGGCACGTTTCACTTCATCTGTGCCATCGGAATAGATTTGCTGAAAAAGTTTGTTCAAAGCCGCGTCGCCCTCCAATTTTTCATTCTTCTCTTCTTCCTTGATTTCGCCCACTAATTTATCCCAGTTCTTCGTGTAGTGGGAAGAAGAAGGATAGTCATGTGTGGGTTTTGAAGCTGTAAAAACAAAATGAAATCGGGTAATATCAACCCCATGGTCTCAACCTCTATGGATAAAGTACTGTATCCGGTATTAATCCACTGAGATTATTTCTCTTTAGCAACAATTAATTTAGCAGCTAAATGGAAAAAAAAATGGATCAAGTTTTTTTTTTTTTTTTTGCAAATTTAAGCTCCAACACGTGCCTTTTTTTCTATCACTCTATCTTGTATATATATCTTGCTCTGAAGCTATAAATTACCTGTTCTCATTTGTGATAGAACGGGGGCCTCCAAAATTGGCAATTTTAAGACTTGTGGACTTCAACTCCCAGAATTCTGGCTGGGGAATTCTGGGAGTTGAAGTCCGCTAGACTTAAAAGTTGACAAGTGTGGAGATCTCTGATAGAACTTCTTAAATTTTATTCTCCTGGAATTGTCCTAGGAGTCTGGGGAAAGCCTAACCTAAATATTTGTTCTGACCCAGTTCCCTAAACATGACAAACCCTCTGAAATTAACTCAAACATTCCTTTATTAGGAGACCCAGCAAAAAGTTTCTCTCCCAACGCAGGCTAAAAGTCTGTCCGGCTGGGAGATGATTAGTTGTTTGTCACATCTATTCATCTCTGCCCCCTGCCTTTTATCCCCCGAGCCAGGGTGGGGCTTTGCTAGCAGCGATGGCTCTTCCATCCCAAGGACCGGCTCATAGATTTCCACTGCTCTCCTCTCCTCTGCCATCTGGGCATCCAGGCACTGGGCCCAGCTGTTCCTCCTCTTCCTCATCAGCCACCTCCAAACTTGAGGGCTGTTGACTCTCCATCTGAGGGCTAGCGGATGGCTCAGGGACACACACTCTCACTCCCTCTCATGCTGACCCTGACTCCCATGCCTCCTCTTCCTGATTTGGCTGCTGGAGGGGCCGGTGGCCGACAGGCCACAACAATATTTGAACATAAAATGAATACTTTGGAATACTCCAACAGCTGATCTTCTTTTCTGAAGTTTCTTTCCCTCTAATCAGACTGCTTGGATAAACCAGGATTCAAGAAAGCCTTGCTCTTTTCGTAGTGTTCTCCGTTGTTTTTTTCTGTCACATATTATTATATGGAGCACAATAATCCAACTTTTAATGATGCCTCTGAGAACAGTTTTGGTCACCACACTATAAAAAAGATGTTGAGACTCTAGAAAAAGTGCAGAGAAGAGCAACCAGGATGATGAGGGGACTAAAACTTATGAAGAACACTTACAGGAACTGGGCCTGGTCTGGTGGAGAGAAGGACCAGGGAAGACAGGATAGCATCTTCCAATATTTGAGGGGCTGCCACAGAGAGGGAGGAGGGGGTCAAGCTATTCTCCAAAGCACCTGAAGGCCAGACAAGGAATAATGGATGAAAACTGAACAAGGAGAGATTTAACCTGGAAATAAGGAGAAACTTTCTGACAGTGAGAACAATCCACCAATGGAAGTTGTGGGAGCATCATCACTTGAGACTTCCCAAGAAGAATTGGACTCCCATCTGTCAGAAATGGTGCAGGGTCTCCTGCTTGGGTGGGGGGTTGGACTAGCTGACCTACAAGGTCCCTTCCAACTCTAATTATCTGTTATCTGTTAACTTATGACCAGCTTTGCTTAAAGAGAGAGGCAATTGTGACTTTGAGAATTGATCGACACCAAGGTTGGTTTTAATGAAGAATTATGAGCGACGCAAAACATAGGCTAGAAATTTAAACATAGATGGTTCCCTCAGATCGGACTGGAAATCTACCCAACCTCTCCTGATGCCACTTTTCAAACTAGGATTATTTGTCAGTCAACATGCCAACACAAACCTGGTGTGTCTTTTTTTAGATCAGACTTCTCTTGGCCTTCTAATTTGTCCCATCGTACAGCTTCTGGTTTCTTCATTTTTATCTCAATCTGTTGTAGAAGGAGAAGAAAGCATTTAATAGATTAACCCTTTTGAGAAAATTAGTGCTTGTGACAAATATGAAGGGAAAGCCACAACATTGGGGTGTTGTTTTTTTAAATGTAGTTTGACCAATTTTCTCTTTTAAGTTTAAAAAGAAAATAGGAGCAGAATAAGTGTAGCATTGTGAGTCCTATTCAGCCTTTCAGAAAATAGCCTGAATTAGACCATGACGCCATAAGTACAGGCAACTTTCAAGATAAACGCAGGATTTCTCCCATTGAGCATTTAAGCATTCTGATTTTTTTTAAAATACAGGAAAATGCTTGTAATTTGAATTTAGAGATAATATGTACAAAGTACCCTCAAATAATCCATCTAGACCTTGACAAGCAACTTGCAGGTTTCTATGTGGTCGAAACTCTGGATGGCGAGACAAGTGATATATAGAGAGAGGTATTCCTCGGCTTATGAAAATAATTGAGACCCAAATTTCTGTCATTAAGTGAGACGTTTAAATGAGTTTTGGCTGATTTTACTACCTTCACTACCGTTGTTACATGAATCACTGCAGTTGATAAAGTTAGTAACCTGGTTGTTGAATGAATCTGGCTTGCTCATTCTTGGATTATTTTTTGAGTTGCTGATCAGAAAGAGGAAATATGTCTTGGCGCAGATAACCGCCGAAAAAAGCAGCATCTGAACACTTTCTCAAGCTTTGAGAGCTCCCATTAAAATGAGAAGCCCATTTTCTAAACCAGGTTCCCCACCCCATGGAAGCAAACTGAGGTTTTCAGAAGCTATAATTAATCCATTACACTCTTTGCAATATCAAAAACAGCAAGTAAATTGTTCATTGTTTATTGTGACAGTGGACAAAACACTCGCATTTTTCATCTCCAATTATATCCTCTCGCAAGAAACAAGCAAATAAAAATATCTGTGCTCATTAAAAAGATTTAATATAATCTCAGTATCACTTGTGATATCCCAGTTGTGATATCATGATATGTCCGTTTTCTCACTTGTCTAAAGAGAAAGTCTGCGGATTTTACACCTTGGAAATTGTTTGTTTACAAAAACAACAACAATGCAGCAGATTCATTTTGACAAATGAAAGAACAGAGTTTTTTATTCTGTAAATATCTCTCCCAGTCTTCCTAAGAACTGTCGCTGGGGAAAAAAAATTGACAATATGAAAATCTGTCATTTTCTCAGGTTTGAAGTTAATTGTAGCACAAAAGTTTTTTTTTTTTTTAAAAAAAACACACTGCTCTTTAAACACAAAGAATTGTAGAATAAGGGATACGACCCAGTTATACAGGTACTCCTCGACTTACGACCTCCACTGAGCCCAAAATTGATGTCGCTAAGTAAGAAACTGGTTATGTGGCTTTTGCCCCCCCTTTTTACGAATTTTCCAGCCACGTTAACGCTACGTGAAATCAGATTTTCTGGCTGGTTGTTAAGTGAATGTAAATTACGTGACCATTACATGCAAAGTTCATCCGTGTGAAAAATGGCCGTAAGTCACTTTTTCCCCAGTGACGTCGTAACTTGGAACAGACACTAAACGAACCATTGTAAGTCAAGGATTACCTGTTGCTTCGGACAGGGTTCTATGTAGGTAGTCCTCAATTTACAATCATTTAATGCTGTTCAAAGTAAGGACAGCCTTCCAAAAAATCCTACTTATTAGGTTTTGTTGCAGTCAGCTGGATGTTCAGACTGGACCTGGCATTTTTCTCCATTTATCAAGTCATTTACATGTATTAATTGATTTTATTAGCCCTTGGGCCATATCAAAGTTACCAAGTCCTTCTCAAGGACCTGCTGGGATGGGCAGATGCCACTTCAACTACTGTGAGCCTCAGCTCTTCTGTGTCAGCAAAACAAAAGCTCTGGACTTCTATAATTGGAATTATTTCCAGGCTATTCAGACTTGGAAGGGTGGACTGCTAAAAAGCAAAGCTCAAAAGCTTGTTCCTTATTCCCCAAAATGCCCCAAATTTTCTTCGAAAATAACAAACGATGTTTTTGGTTGGATATACCCTTACCTGGCCAATAAAAGGATTTTTAAAACATTAGAAGAAGTGCCCCGTCCACTCTGGCAGGATAAAAATGTCAACGGGAGGTGGCAAAAATCATTTGTTCCTTTAAAAAAAAATTACCTTGGTTGAAAGAACTTTAAATAAACTTTGTTCTGGGACTATGGAATGAAGAAGATGAAGTTTTAGCTTGTAGTTCTCCTCGGAGGGAAGTTTCAATGATGCGTTTAGCTGTTGAGACAGACAACTTATCACAATCCAGCAATTAGTAAAGCACATTTCCTAATCTTCATTTTACCTGTTCATAAATAATGAATTTAAATAACCTTCCCTGGAAAAGATTATTGTATTCAGGCATAAGAATTTCAAAAGAAAGCGGGTAGGAAATCAATTGAAGACTTATATTCTTAGGCACCAGAAAGTCATTTCTGATCCAAAAGCTATTAGGTCAAGATTGTTAGGAAATGTTTACACACAATTAATTATTAAAGTGTAGCAACTGATCCAAAGTTACAAATTAAATAAGCTGAGAAACAATACAATTTCTTTTGCCAGTGTTATGTTTTCATTCTTTCAAGTTACGAAATAATGTAGCAATATGTGGAAATACACAATATCACTAATGAAAATTATGCTTTTTGCAATTAAATACTGGCAGAGAGCCACAGAATATCATAGCAACTTCTACAGCATCGTTTCCTCCTATCCTAGTCTGCAATAACAACTTTGGTTCAGTTCTGAAACTCAAAATTGGGGGCCTATATTACCTCTTTCTCCGAGAATGTTATGTTTACATCAACTTGCTTCACATTTTTGACCATGATGGTTACAATGACATGAGAATCGGTTTGGTACCAGTCATACCTTTAAGGAGGAGGAAAAAAAGAAAAGATTTATTACAAACATTAGATGCTGGTTTCACCCTCCCATTTTGACACCCAAGAAGCAAAAACTCTGACTCAGGTAAGCCCCTCTTAATAGCTCTCTGTGCTGCAAAGTTTTGGATTTGAATTTCCATATAAACTTTTCTTAAAAGTTACATTTATAGTCAACTTGTATTATCCCAACGGAACAGTTATTTTTCAAAGTGGAATGCAGAACACAATAGCTACAGCTTAACTAGCTGTAGTAAGCCTGGATTCACACAGTGCTATGATACAGCACAAATTTTCCATTTACTCCGCCAGACCTCAGAAAGGCGGAATGGGCCAGTATGCGCAGACCAAAGTTTAAAGACTAATTTTACTGCAAAGTGAAATCCCAGTTAGTTTTATGTCTGAATGTAGAAGAATCTTTGGAAATTGTCATGATAGCAGTGTTGCAACATGTGAGGAGGCTCAACACAAAGAAAAAGGGGTCAACTTATTTTCCAAAGCACCTGAAAACAGAACTAGAAGTTCTACAGAGGAATGATTGAGTCTGTCATCTCTATAACCCTCTGGTTTGGTTCTGCAACTCAACAGGACACGGACTTCAAAGAGTAATTAGGACTGCAGAAAAAAACAATTGCTACCAACCTGCCTTCCATGGAGGACCTGCATACTGCTGGAGTCAAAGAGGGCTGTGAAAATATCTACACACCCCTCACATCCTGGACATAAACTGTTTCAACTCCTTCCCTCAAAACGACGCTATAGAGCCCTGCACACCAGAACAACTAGACACAAGGACAGTTTTTCTCCCTAATGCCATCACTCTGCTAAACAAATAATTCCCTCAACACTGTCCAACTATTTACAAAGTCTGCACTACTATTACTATTAATCTTCTCATCGCTCCTTATCACCCATCCCCTCCCACTTGTGACTATATGACTGTAACTTTGTCGTTTATAGCCTTACGATTTATATTGACTGTTTCCTAGTATGATGTGATTGCTTATTGTACCCTATTACTATCACTAAGTGTTGTACCTGATGATTCTTGACTCTTGATAAATGTTATCTTTTCTTTTATGTATACTGAGAGTATTTGCACCAAGATGAATTCCTTGTGTGTCCAACTACACTTGGCCAATAAAGAAGTCAGTCAGTCAGTCAGTCAGTCAGTCAGTCAGTCAGTCAGTCAGTCAGTCAGTCAGTCAGTCTGTCTGTCTGTCTGTCTATCTATCTATCTATCTATCTATCTATCTATCTATCTATCTATCTATCTATCTATCTATCTATCTATCTATCTATCCATCCATCCATCCATCCATCCATCCATCCATCCATCCATCCATCCATCCATCTAGAAGCAATGGATGGAAACTAATCAAGGAGAGAATAGAACAGAATTCTTTTATTGGCCAAGCGTGATTGGACACTCAAGGAACTTGTCTTGGTGCAAATGCTCTCAGTGTCCATAAAAGAAAAGAGACATTCGGCAAGAGTCAAGAATCAGAAGGTACAACACTTAATGATAGTCATCGAATACAATAAGCAATCCAATCATACTTGGCAGAAGCAACCTAGAAATAAGGAGAAATTTTTCTGACAATTAAGAACAATCAAGCTGGCCTCCGAAAGTTGTCCTCCATCACTGGAAGTTTTCAAGAAGAGATTAGACAACCAGAGACTCCTGCTAGGGTTGAACTAGAACAACTCAAAGGTTCCTCCCCAGTCTGTTCTTTCTGTTCTGGGCAAGAAGGATTCCCCCCACCCCCCTCCAATAAGAAGTAAAGTTGCTGGAATACTTGGTACAAGCCTGGTACTGATTTTATTCTTCGGTGACATTTTAGGACACAGTCAAAGTCTATTCAAAGAAACTGAGGCCAAGCACAAAGGGGTAATGGTTGTTCAGCTCTTATGGGGGGGGGAAAAGGGGCAAGGAAGGGCGAATTCTTTTAACTCAACGGAGCAATCATTTTATCATTCTGGAGGAAGGACTATTTTTAACGAGATGCATCCCGGCACTAACTGAACAGATTGGATGAAAAATAGATGGAATCAAGACTACATTAGCCAAGCTGACCCCAAAGGTTAATAGTAATGAATTCCGACTCCTTTGTGGCTTCCAAATTTGAGTGCGTATTATCGGGCTAATCAGCCACGCATTAAAATGTAGAAATACCTTGTATCAGAGTTGTTAATCCCTGCCCTGGAGAATCCTAGTTGTGGTTTAAAATAAAACAAAGCAAGCCCAAGGAAAGGGCCTGCACTGAGGGGATGCCCGGCGAACAAACCTCTTGTCGAGCCCATTAACCAAAACACCAAATTTGAACACTATTATGTTATATACTATGCCCTGTGGGGGGAGTGGGAGGAAGGCTCAGGAGAAGGAGAAAAAGGCTGGACTTTTTTTAAAAAATATGTTGGATAACCATTTGTCTGAAATAATATAGGGTCTCCTGCTTGAGGAGGGGTTGGACTAGAACAGTGGTCGCTAACCAGTGGCCTGGGGATCACTGGTGGTCTGCGAGAAAATTTTGGTGGTCCACAGAGAAATTTCCCCCACAAAGCAATTAATCCAGGCTGTGTGGGAACACAAGGCTGAGCCACCCACGTGGCCCGCAGGAACACAAGGCTTGTGGTAGTGAGGGGAGGGGGGAAAGGGTGGAGGGGGGGAACTTGACCCACTCGTCCCACGCGCCTGGCCTGGCCACCGGGCTGCTCATTTCCGCTTCTTTCTTCCTCTGCTTTTGGCTGCAGGGAAAGCAGCCAAAGTCTTCCTTTCTCTCCCCCAAACTCTGCCAGAAATGAGTCTTTGGGACCCTTGCAAGGCCTCCTGCTCCAAGAGGCTGCACCAGGGCGACAAGTCTCACAAAGACTCATTTCTGGCAGAGTTTGGGGGAGAGAAAGAAAGACTTCTGCTGCTTTCCTTGCATGAAGCCCAAAGTCTCTCTCTCTCTCTCTCCCCCTCAGAACGAAGCTGGAGACGGTATCCTGTGATCCCACATAAAGAACGATCAATCGGTAGGGAAACGGGGTGGGAGATTTCCCTGCAGGCTATTTTGGAGGATTTTCCCAAGGTCTCTGGTCCGTGGGATTTAAAATTATGAGTTTGGTGGTCCCTGAGGTCCAAAAGGTGGGCGAACCCTGGACTAGAAAGACCTACAAGGTCCCTTCCAACTCTGTTATTCCAAGGCAGGCTTTGCGTGGGGATATTCAGATCCAGCTTTGTTTACGCTGTAGCCACTTGGCTTTAGTAAAAGTACCTTTGTACCTTGTACCTTTTGCTACAAATGGAGTCGAGGGTCTTTCTTGCTGAAATGCCCAGGAGGAGGCCAAACACGGCCCTGTGTGCCCCCCTCCCCGACGGTCCGTTTTGGGCTGCCAGACTGCCGTAGGAGGCTGTGGGAGTCAAAAACAGGCCGAAAACACCCATTTTTGGTTGCCAGATTGCTGTCAGAGGCCATGAGGGCCAAAAATGGCCCGTGTGGCTGCCTCCCCAGCCCATTTTGGACAGTAGAGGCACCGCGGGCCAGATTTAAGCACCCCACAGGCCGGATGTGGCCTGCAGGCTTTGAGTTTGAGACCCCTGCCCTATACCATTTCTGAAAAATGGTTGCTCAGTCTCTTAAAATCTTCCAATGTTGGAGCATCCACAACCTCTGGAAGGAAGCTGTTTCACTGACTAATTGTTCTCACTCTCAGGAAATTTCTCCTTAGTTCTAGGTTGCTTCTCTCCTTGATTAGTTTCCATCCGTTGCTTCTTGTCCTGCCCGCTGGTGCTTTGGAGAATAGCTTGACCCTCTCTCTTCTTTGGGGCAGCCCCTCAGATATTGAAATGCTGCTATTAACAATTAACAAGCTTACATTTTATTTTTCATTTCCTGACTGTGTAAGACACAGAGTACTTTGTTCGCTACTTTATATATTGTCCTAATCCA
Source organism: Pseudonaja textilis (assembly GCF_049901715.1). Lineage (NCBI taxonomy): Eukaryota > Metazoa > Chordata > Lepidosauria > Squamata > Elapidae > Pseudonaja > Pseudonaja textilis. The sequence continues at coordinate 50,022,689 of NC_141997.1, forward strand.
TAAGATGATTTAATTCATTACCCGAAGCGTGATAAAAATCAACCATTCAGGTTGTCAACTAAAAAGAGACTCCTTTGGTCTTTTTAGCTGCCAGAGAAAGGGAATGGGGGGAAAACAAGGCATTCTTGAAATGCCTAGATAATCACCGTGGCAGCCCAAAGTTGTCGGAGCGTAAGAAGGTTATTGGAGAGCATGATGGATGACTCTTGGAGACTGATGGAGAAGTCACATCCAGGGGTTGGGGGAAAGACCAGGGTCCAGGGGAAAATGTATGATGCGATTTAGTACCGGCTGCACCCAGCCACGCGCCAACAGGGCAATTTCTAATAAACTATTTTACTGTTTCTGAGATGCAGCTAGAGACTTTTGATTTGAATGAAGGTGGATTTGTTGGAGCTCCGACACGGGTATTCAGACAACTGAATACTGCAGACACGTAAACAATATATAAGAGCTTTATGGTGAAGCTTTTGCAAAAGGGAATTCTGCCCGCGGGCAGAAAACATTTCCCCCAGGAGGGCTGGGGATAATATACAGGTTCAAATATACAGTCTCTGCCCCTTTCCTGGGTTCACAATCTATCCAACTACGTATCCAGTTACGCAACAACCCTGTTATTGTAGTGTAACATCTGTTTCCTTGTCCTGTTTTTCTCTTGGAAAGTGCCTGGATTTCTCTTTGCCATTAACACCACACAAAATCTCATCTCTTGGAAACCCCCATTCTCATGGCTTTTTCTTCCTGTTATAGTCCTGTTACTACCATCTGGGTAATTTTGTAATCCAGCTATCCGTCAGAAATGGTATAGGCTAACATGATTGAACAGAGGGTTGGACTAGAAGACCTCCAAGGTCCCTTCCAGATCTTCTATTCTATTCTATTCTATTCTATTCTATTCTATTCTATTCTATTCTATTCTATTCCATTCCATTCCATTCCATTCTTCATTCCAATTTCTCTTCTCTTCTCTTCCATTCCATTCTTCATTCCAATTTCTCTTCTCTTCTCTTCCATTCCATTCTATTCTACATTCCAATATTCTATTCTATTCTATTCTATTCTATTCTATTCTATTCTATTCTATTCTATTCCATTCCATTCCATTCCATTCCATTCCATTCTACATTCCAATATTCCATTCCATTCTACATTCCAATATTCCATTCCATTCCATTGTTAACCAATTGGCTGGTTATCGATTTTAGGGATGTGGACTGCAAGATCTCCTTAGCATGACCGAGAGGCATTAGAGAAAGCTATCTTCAGGATCTGACATGGGGCTCAAGGAGAAAGACGGGGAGCACAGCTTGTCAAATCTTTTGAGACCCCAAAGGAAGCTGGGGAGCCTCCTGTGATCAACACCAGCACATGCATTCAAAATAAAGTCTATCCAGACTAACGGGGAAAAGTGGAGGAAACCTCCTCACCGATGTGTTGCAAGGACCTAAAATATCTCGGGATCTGCTCTTCGAGTTGTAAGGGCCAAGCTTTCTGTTTATGGTTGAAAAGAACGAGAGCTGCAAAATTGTCTACGATGCACAAGCTTCCATGAGAGACACAGAGATTGGCAATCGCTGTTAAAAGCACTTATTTTCAAGCCAGTGAACACAACAGGGTTTTTATACACACCAGACCTTGAGTTTTCAGTGAACACAAATAGCCTCTAAGTGCTCGAAGATGTATTTTCTGGCATCTATTTGACTTTTTAGACAAATGTTACCTTTAAAAAAAAAAAAGAATGCAAAGAAAAGCGTTGGGCTTAAAATACCTTTAAGGAGGATGGACACGCTTAGAAACAAAGAACTCAAGTCTATGGAGATTCTCAGTCCTGCAGGTCAATGGTTGCCTCAAAGGTGGTTTTTTTAAAGAGGCAACTGGACTTCCTTGGTTTTTCCTTGAGGACATTTCGCTTCTCATCCAAGAAGCTTCTTCAGTCCTGAGGAACGGAAGACGCTTCTTGGATGAGAAGCAAAACGTTTTCAAAGGAATGTCCATGGAGCTTCTCGGTCCCTCCAGGTCCTGGTTGTCCTAAAGGTGCTTTTTTTTCCCCAAGACTTTCTGGTTTTTCTTTTGAAGACGTTCCACTTCTCATCCAAGAATCCAAAAACCAAGAAAGAATGTGCAGTTGCGCCTTTGGGACAAGTGTTTCTAGTTGCACAATACGCTGAGGAGACTTCTCACATCCTAATCAAAGAAAGCTGGGCTGGCATGCGAATGCTTATTTGGGGCTGCCTCAAAGGGGCGGCCTGTAGTAACGGGAGCGCTGGTGACTAGCCCCACCCACCATGACAGAGGAGGCAATGTTAAAACTTCACAGGCAGCAGCGAGGGAACCGGGATCTTACCATCCAGAATAGACAGTAAACAAGGAAGGGAAAAAGAAGGGAGGAAAATTCAGCATATTAGGGTTTGAAGGAAGAGTTAAAGTCAAAGGCAGTGTGGAAAAGGTAGCAGAATAGAAAGGGAATGGAATGGAAATGAATGGAATGGAATGGAATGGAATAGAATAGAATAGAATAGAATAGAATAGAATAGAATAGAATAGAATAGAATGGAATGGAATGGAATGGAATGGAATGGAATGGAATGGAATGGAATAGAATAGAATAGGAATAGAATAGGAATAGAACAGAATAGGAATAGGAATAGAACAGAACAGAATAGGAATAGAACGGAATAGGAATAGGAATAGGAATAGAGTAGAGTAGAGTAGAGTAGAGTAGAGTAAAATAGAATAGAATAGAATAGAATAGAATAGAATAGAATAGAACAGGAATAGAGTAGAGTAGAGTAGAGTAGAGTAGAGTAGAGTAGAGTAGAGTAGAGTAGAATTCTTTATTGGCCAACTGTGGCTGGACACAGAAGGAATTTGTCTTGGTGTAAACACTCTTAGCATACACAAAAGAAAAGACAGAGGAAGGATGTCCAAAAATAATAATAATGGAAAAAAGTGTCCTGTTGATATTTAGGGCAGGGCTGCCCTTCGCTGACAAAACAGGAGGAAATTGGCAAAGCTACTTCACAGAAGTCCTTCACCTGGCTGAGAATGATACGGTTGGCTGAGCACCATTCACCAACAGGCACCTAAGAGTTAACAGGCACCGTGAGAAATGTTCACTTATTTTTTTATATAAAATGCACTATATCAATACTGACATCATTAACCACAAAACTTACTTGATCTTAGATGGCCACGCCTGGGGTTACAGAAACACGAGGGACATCATTGTAAGGAAAAGACATTGAACAGTTAAAAACAATGAGAGTTTTAAGTCAAGCATGATTATATATATATTTTTTACATTGCAGGACAGATGAACATTCAGAATATCTCTTAGATTAAAAAATTGAATTAAAAAGTCAAATAAAATACTTAAAAACCCACAGAGAGAGGGAAAGATATAGATATAGAGTGATAGAGAGACAATATTTTTGTATTTAATTTTGTTTATTTATTTTTATCCCACCTTTATTCTTTTCTATAAATAATTCAATAATTCACCCAGCTGGCTTTCCTGCCTAAGGTGGGACTAGTGTTTATAATCTTAATTTCTAGCCTGGTGCCTTAACTGCCAGACAAAACTGGTTCTCTGCATATTACAGTTTTGCACTGCAGATAATATTTATCACTGTTTCACTGAAAAATAACACACAGTTATTGTCACACTGTCACAGAACTACAGGATACATCTTACTTTTTTTTAAAAAAAGATAAATTTCACATAGGCCAAGGAAAAGCTATTTTAAAGGGAACTACAATTACATTTTAATCCATTAATCTGCAAATTAATCTATTAGGAAAAAATCTTACCATTTCCGCTTGTGACCCAGGTGCTGCAAAGGAAAACAATTCAGATTTTCAGACAAAACTCTTAAGCTCAAAAAACTCTTAACCTCATAAGCATGTTTATTAAGAAATATATAATCGTGTAACACACTAACTCAAATTTTCTATTTTTTTCCATCAATGTTTTACTAACTAAATGAGCTTTTAATACTTATTTGAAAGTGGGACTTCTCAAATAAACATTACACATTGCATCATTGGCTTGAAACGGTTTTGGTATTAATAATAGGTGTGACAGATCGAATACTGAAACAGCTTTTATTAACTCGCATCGTTTCTTTTAATCAAAGGATTTTCCATGCAGTTAGTTATGTTCTCCCATAAAATCTCCCAACTGTTCAGAATTGGCTTTATTGATTAGAAAATCGAAACGGCATTGTTTCAAATGCCGAAATCAAAACGAGGAATCTTGACACAATATGCAGAACGGTTTGTAAAATGTCTTTCCTCCCGCGTAAGCCACGCAACCCACGTTGCTCTCTTGTCCATTCCTCCCTGGGTGCCCCAGGATGAGGAGGGGGTGGGCCTGGGTCTTCCTCTGAACTCCCTCTCCCTTGTTCTCCCTCTCCCCTGCTCTGCCCAACTGGACTCTGCCCTTCCCCCGTTTCCTCCACAGCCAATCGTCTTCCTCCTCCTCCTCGGATTCGGACTCAGACAGGGACATAACAGTACCATTTTAACTGCGAACAGTCACTAAACGAACATTTGTAAGTCAAGTTCGACTAGTCCTCAACTTACAATGGTTCGTTTAATGACCGTTCAAAGTTACAGCGGCACTGAAAAAAGCAGCTGATGACCCCTTTTCAGGTTTATGACCTTTGCAGCAGCCCCATGATCAAACGATGCTTGGCCATTGACTCACATTTATGACGGTGGCTGTGTCCCCTTTTGTGACCTTCTGAAAAGCAAAGTCAATGGGGAAGCCATTTGCTACACTTAACAACCAGCTTAGTCACTCATCAATGGCAGTGATTCACTTAATGACTGTGGGATGAAAACAGGCAAAAATTCACTTTAAAAAGTGTCTCACTTAAGAACAGTTATTTTGGGCTCCATTGTGCTCATACATCGAGGACTTCCTTTATAATACAGCAAGCATTTTGATCCATGTTAACGATGAAATCTTACCAGTGAATTTGTTCGGGTTGTAACAAAGTTAATTTTAATTAACGGAGCTTCAACCTGCTTTTCAAGTCAGGTGCAGAAAGCTCCTATTCTTGAAACCGACTGTCAGGATTCCAGCAGTTACCCCAATTAAACTATGAGTCTCGAGCCAAACTTCCAAAACTTCAAAAGGATTTATGGGGAGTTAACATATGTCAACATGACCTGGGTATAGCCGACTCTGAGACATGTAATTCATTGTCACCCTTAACCCTGGTTTTCCCCAACCCCTCTGGTTGTATCATAATTCATATTCTCCAATGAGACACATCCATAGCCAAGAGTCATCAATCATGTTAAACAGATAAACAGAGTTGGAAGGGACCTTGTAGGTCATTTAGTCCAACCCCCCACCCAAGCAAGAGACCCCACTACACCATTTCTGACAGATGCCAGTCCAATCTCTTCTTGAAAGCCTCCAGGGATGAAGCTCCCACAATTTCTGAAGGCAACTTCTGTTCCATGGGTTGATTGTTCTCCCTGTCAGAAAATTCCTCCTTATTTCCAGGTTAAATCTCTCCTTGTTCAGTTTCCATCCATTATTCCTTGTCTGGCCTTCAGGGGCTTTAGAAAATAGCTTGACCCACTCCTCTTCTCTGTGGCAGCCTCTCCAATATTGGAAGACTATCCTGTCTCCCCTGGTCCTTCTTTTCCCTAGACTAGCCAGGCCCAGTTCCTGGAACCGTTCTTCATGTTTTAGTCTCCAATCCCCGAATCATCCGGGTCGCTCTTCTCTGTATTTTTTCTAGAGTTTCAACATCTTTTCTATAGTGTGGTGACCAAAACTGGATGCAGTACTCTAGGTGTGGTCTTACTAAGGCTTTATAGAGTGGTATTAGTACCTCCGTTGATCTTGATTGTATCCTTCTGTTTGTGCAATTTAGGATTGCATTATTTTGTCTGCTGCTGCACACGGCTGGCTCCTATTTAGCTGGTTGTCCACTAAGACTCCCAGTCCCTGCTATCGAGGTTTCACCCAGTCTATATGTGTACTTTTGTTTTCTCTTGCCTAAATGTAGGACTTTACTTTTTTCTACATTTGAATTTCATTTTGTTAGATACGGCCCAGTGTTCTAGTCTGTCAAGATCCAGATGGATCTTAAGCCTATCTTCTTGGGTGTTAGCTATTCTTCCCAGCTTAGTATCATCTGCAAATTTGGTAAGTTCCCCTTCTATTCCCTCATCTAAGTTCTCCAATTGTGGCAGAAACTTCAGTCGCCTAGTTACAACCTCTGAAAAAATATGGAATGTACTGTTGCACTGCTCTTCCAAATTCCTTCTCCCCTCCATTTCTATTGGCAACTATAAAACAAGCATAGAAATGTTTTAGGAGTTGACACTGTCGGTTGCAAAATTTGCAGAGGTAGAGAGAAAGAAAAAAAAAAAGACTTTGAAGAGATAATCTCTCCTTTTTTCGAGCTTTAAAGATACATTCCTCCTTCACAGAGGTTAGGCAATAATATTTCGTACTGGTAGGAAATTGAAATTGAAAACAAGACATAAAAAATAAAGAAATCCATGCCTGTGTATGGATGCCAAAAGCAACGTTTTTTCTCTCTTTAAGATTGAGGTGGCTGGCATAATTTGTTGACATTACTTGCCTGCTAGAGTTGAGGTAATAATGTGCACCGAGAGCTTTCGTTCTCTCTAAAGGCTGAAAATTACTAAAATAGTTGTAAATCCTACTTTTGCCTCCTTGGAGCGAGGTTTTATAGAAACCGTTTCTCAGATGCTTTGCGTGTTCTCAGAACGACATTTTCCAAAACAGGCACAGGGAGTCCTTGACATGACGGCCAGAATGGAGCCCAAAATTTCTGTTGTTAAGCAAGACAGTTGCTAGGTGAGTTTTTGCTCCATTTTACACCCTTTCTTACCACTGTTGAGTCAATCGCTGCAGTTCTTAAATTAATAACACGATTGTTAAGTGAATCTGGCTTTCCCATTGACTTTGCTTGCCAGAAGGTTTCAGAAGGGGATTATATGACCCCGGGACAAGGCCACCATCATAACTAGCTGGCTAACATCTATCTATCATCTCTCTCTCATCTATCTGTCTGTCTGTCTGTCTATCTATCTATCTATCTAGCTATCTATCATCTATCTTCCATCTATCTGCCTATCATCTATATCTGCCTATCTGTCTGTCTGTCTATCTATCTATCTTCCATCTATCTGCCTATCATCTATATCTGCCTATCTGTCTGTCTGTCTGTCTGTCTGTCTATCTATCTATCTATCTATCTATCTATCTATCTATCTATCTATCTATCTATCTATCTATCTATCTATCTATCTATCTATCTATCTATCTATCATCTATCTATCTATCTAATCTATCATGTCTTTCATCTATCTGTCTGTCTAATCTATCTAGTCTTAGTCTATCTATCAATCTATCTCTCATCTATCTCTATCTAATCTATCATGTCTTTCATCTATCTGTCTGTCTGTCTAACCTATCTAGTCTTAGTCTGTCTGTCTGTCTGTCTGTCTGTCTGTCTATCTATCTATCTATCTATCTATCTATCTATCTATCTATCTATCTATCTATCTATCTATCTATTATCATCTCTCTCTTTCATCTATCCATCCATCCGCCCCAATGCATTCGTGGTCCCTGGGTCAGATGACATTAATTCCCCCTCTTTTCAAGAAGTTTCCCAAAAGATGTATAAATCGTTTTGAAAACAACATGGTGAAACCCTCTACAGCAAGGGTCTGCAAACTTGGTTAAGTTTAAGACTTGTGGACCTCAACTCCCAGAATTCCTGAGCTAACATGACTGGAGGAGGAATTCTGGGAGTTGAAGTCCACACATCTTAAAGCTGTCAAGTTTGAAGACCCCTGCTCTACGGGGGTCTGCTGAACCCTCTTCATGCTCTCTAGGCGTGCTTGTTTTCTTGCAGACGTTTCATGACCCAAACTAGGGATCATCATCAGTGTTAAGTCATCTAGAAGCACTGAAGAGATCCCCTACGTGAGTCATGAAACGTCTGCAAGAAAACCACCAAGCTCAGAAAGGACCAAGGACCCCTCATTCCAACCCTTGAGCTACAAACATTCTCCTTTATTGATACCTCTTCATGCTTTAAAATCAGGAACGACCTTGCTTCCTAGGAAAATCCTTCAAGGTAAAAACCAAACTGTCTTAATAAAATTTAATGAACATGAAAGAAAGAGGGGGAATTGATACTGCATGACTGGCCTCTTTAGCCACCACATGAAAGTATAGATATACGCAAAATGGACCTTACCACTAAGGGCCTCTTCACATTTTTTAATCCAGACAGGAAAGGTGGAATCAGCACCTACAGGCAGAAAGAGGCAGAGTTAACAATGCCACAGTGTCATAGACCCAAAAAATGATCACCTCTTATTTCAGGATTTTTTTTCCTACTCTGAAAAGGACTCTGGCTTTTATTCCTTAAGGCAGATTCCTAGCGTTTTAATTTTGAAAAAATTATGTAAAAAGAAGTACAGGCAAAATGTGTGGCTCATCTGTGGATCCTTCATCATCATGAATACAAAAATAATGCGAAGCATGAGAAAAAGTAGCAGAAACCATTTTTTTTAGTGCTACTGTTTCTCACGCATCGAGCAGTGAAAGGAATGCAGTATTTTTTCTGAATGCAGTACTTCTGCAGTATTTTTGGCAGCACCAGGCAAATATTTGGATACTATTTGCTGGTCTCTTGACTTCTCAATCTCATCTTACAACCCCTGATCTTTTGGGATGATCTCAAAAACTATTAATCTGCCCTCGATCTACTCAGCTTCCAAGTCTAGACAAATGTCACCCAGATACACGTTATCTATCGACTACAATCGAGACCAGGATTTCTGTTGCTAAACAAGATGGTTGATTAAATGAATCAAGCTCAGTTTTACCACTTTTTTTGGCGACTGTTGTTAAGTGAATTGCTTCAGTGACTAAGTGAACCTGGCTTCTCCTAGTTGGAAGCTGTCTGGGAAGGTCACAAACAGTGGCAAGAATACCCTGGGATGCAGCAACCATTGTAAATACCAAGTGCCGAAATTTTGATCATGTAACCTCTGGGAATTTAATCTGTAAATGTGAGGACTGGTCATAAATCACTGTTTTCAGTGCTGTTACAACTTCAGTTGCTTAAAAAAAAAGCAGTTGTAAATCAAGAGCTAATTGCTGCGTACAAGTATCCAGATTTCCTTCTCTCCATTTAAAATATCAGTCAAGTATACCTTGCATGTATACCAAAAACATCATTAAATGGAGCACACAAATGCCAATCGAGATTCTCAGTCCTCCTAAGTCAGGGTTGTCCCAAAGGGGCTTTTTTCCAAGAGGCAACTGGACTTTCTTGGTTTCTCTTTTGAAGACGTTTCGCTTCTCCTCCAAGAAGCTTCTTCAGTTCTGACTGAAGGGTGGAGGGACGGAAGGATTTATATTCCTCGCAGTCATCTGGTTGTTAGTGCTCCCTCTGAGAATCATTGAGGCCACTTAAGATAGATGAACAGATAAGCCTCCAAGTGGCCTGAACGATTCTCAAGGGAGCACTAACAACCAGATGACTGCAAGGAATATAAATCCCTCCATCCGCATCACCAACCAGCCCACTGAAGTGAATGGGACTGTTGGTGAGTCAACAGCTGGTCAGAGGAGGAGCCGCTATGGGACAGAGATGACAGCGGCTCTTTAAAAATTAAGATTTAAATCGAGTTGATTCAAATCAAGCCTTTTTACTAGGGATTTAAATTGTGATTTAAATCAAATCCACCCAGCTAGAAACTCTAGGCCTGTTTCTCCCGTAATAAAGCAGAGCAGGAAACCATGATTTGATCCCAGTTTGTTTCACAGCCCTACCTAGGAAACAGAAGCCAAAGCAGTTTTTTATATTACATCAAGTTAGTGTGAAAGGAGCTTCAATTGTTGGTTTATCTATATCCGCCGCAGAACAAAAATAATAATCGAACGGCAGTCACGGAACAGAGATCACACAAAGGCTATTTGCTCAGGATAAACCAGAATCCTTCACAATTTTGGCTTAGCATAACGAAGAAACGCAGCCATGAACAGATAAAATAGCAACCACTGACATTTCTATGAAGAGTGTTATACGATCTCCGCGGGAAAGGTCTGGCTCACAGAGAAAGACTAATTAATTTTCCAAGGTGCTTAATTCTTTTGCAATTAAAATGTTCTCTTTTTTTTTTTTACCAAGAAAAGAAGCAGCGAGACGTTTCCAATGTGTGCCACGTAGATTGCCTGAAAGTCTTTGTAATGTATAGCTTATCCTCGACATACGACTGTGATGGGAGCCCAGAATTGCTGTTGTTAAAAGTCATGGCAGTTTTAAATCGAGGATTCGACGAGATCAGAACCCAGTTTTACCACATTTTGGTTTTTTTGGCGACGGTTATTATGCAAATCAATGTATGCTCCTGTGTCTGCTGTCAAGGCTCTGACAACACCCCCCATTCAAATCCTAAGTCTCTAGCTGCATCCCTCAGAGTAAAAAAAAAAAAATGATTAGAAGTGATCATGTTGGTGTTTCCTGGGTGCAGCCGACTCTAAGACACCTCATTTATTTCCTCCTTGACCCTGGACTTCCCTCCACCCCGCCCCCTGGATGTATATTCTCCAATGGGACACATCCACAGCCAAGAGTCATCATCATGCTCTCCAGTAATAATCCTGCGCGGCAACAGCTTCGGCTGCCTAGCAATTATCTGAAGCATTTAAGGAATGCGCTGCTTTCTTCCACTCCCTTTCTGCTGCCAACTAAAAAGACCAAAGAAGCTGGGATGACCCAGGGTGGGGATACAAAACGAACACAGTCACAGAAAACAGGTGAGGCCCCTTTTATTCCTTCACTTTGCTTCCAAGCTCCGAATATCCTTGACTGGAGACCAAAAAAAAAACTCCCCCACAAGCAGTTACGAAAAGCTGTTTAAACTAAAAATGATTACAAATTATAAATAGCAAAAACAACACAAACCACACTGAATTAAGGGAACCAGGCAAGGTAAGGGCTCGAAGACATCCACAGATATTGGAACACACACTGGGAAAGACGCCAAACTCAGAGAGGAGAGACAGACTAGAGATATTTCCAAGCTTTGTTTCCAGCACTGGCCCATACGCAGGTCCATCCTTTTAACCAGTCCTCACAGCTGCAGCCCATGAAGAGGATCAAGGCCCTTTCCTCCCCCGTAGACCATGCCATTCATGCCTCTCCCTTATCCTCTCCTCTCTGAGTGCCCTAGGATGGAGAGGAGAGGGGCCTGGGTCCTCCTCTGACTGCTCAGCAGGCCTCTGCCCTTCCCCAGCCTCTGGAGCCACACTTCCACTTTCTGACGGCTGTTCCTCCTTTCCCTTGGAGTCAATCTCCAACAGGGACATGACAGTAGTATTTTTTTTAGTTGACAGCCACATTTTGCTGGAAACTGGCAAAAAAATTGGGTCATAAATCACAGATATGTGACCGTGGAACACTGCAACAACACATGCATTTGAGCCAGTTGCCAAGTGTCCAAAATGCAGTCATGTGACTGTGGTGTGTGTGTGTGTGTGTGTATAGCTACCAGAACTCCACAACTGGTTCATAAGTACCTCTTGCAGCATCTGTTGTAACTCTGAACAGTCAGTTTGTTAAGCAAGGACTACCTGCATGTGACCACTACCACCTGAGTGGAATTGTGCACCCATTTCCTATGAACTACTGTATGGCCTGTCTACGTTTTAAAACCCATGCACAAACATACTTACTATCCCAAGTTTGTCCCTCAGTGAAAGACTTCAGGGCGGAAGCGTAATTTTTCATATAATATTCACCGATTCTGAGTGAGAGAGAAAGAGATAAAAGGAGAACATGTCAGCAATTGCTTTTCAATAACGTCCAAGAGTACCAAATCTTTGAAAATGACGTAGCAGGAAGAAAGAACTAATGCCGATAAGAGTCTCTTTTAAGTTTCTCAGCTCTGGATATTGTGTCTTGTTGGTCTGGTGTGCAGTGCTCTATAGCGTCATTTTGAGGGAAGGAGTTGAAACAGTTTGTATCCGGGATGTGAGGGGTCTGTAGATATTTTCACAGCCCACTTTTTGACTCGTGTAGTAGACAGGTCTTCCATGGAAGGCAGGCTGATAGTAATTGCTTTTTCTGCAGTCTTAATTACCCTCTGGAGTCTGTCTTGTTGGGTTGCAGAACTGAACCAGACAGTTACAGAGGTGCATATAATGCAGGGGTTCCCAACCTGTGGACCACAGGTTGCCTATTTGCAACGTGGCCGGCTAGTGCGCGTACACATGCGTAGCTCCACTCCAAGTGTCGCAGGGGTTCGCAGCCCCACCTGCACAAATGTTGCGAATAAATACGAGTCGAGAGGTCCTCTACCACAGTGGTCACCAACCTTTTGGACCTCAGGGACCACCACACTCATAATTTTAAATCCCTCAGACCACTAATGTGAATTTTGACTGACGGCGGCTTGATGAGGTTGGTGGGAAAGCCGGTCCTATATTCCAGAGCTGCAGGAGTCACAGGACTGGCCTTTCGGTCATCCCGGAGCAGCAGCTCCTCCACCCAGGTGCTCCAGCCTGCCATGGACTGGAGGAGCAGCCGCTCTGGATGACCAAAGGATCAGTCCTGTGACTCCTGCAGCTCTGGAATACGGGGCCGGCCCGTGATGGCGTTGGAAATCTCAGCTGTAGGGGGTGGCCCGTGTAATGTGCAAATTTGTGGGTGGTGCAACATGTAAAAATCAGCGTAGCCCTTGTCGGCTGGGATGAGGTAATGGTGCTCTTGGGCCAAGAGGGGAATGCATGCACAGGGCTGAAGCAGCGGTGGAGATGGCTGGAAGGTGCGGGTGCGCTGCGCCACTTGCTTCAGCGCTTTGACTCCCAGGGACGGGAGTTCGGCCAAGCTACCTGCAAAATCATCTTTCTCCAGAAGCAGAGAGGAGCAGCCGGAGTCACTCTTGTCTCTCAAGAGCTCGGCCAAAGTTTCCCACGCGATGGGCCCGTTTTCGGCTTCCAGAGCGCCTCCAGAGCCCGGGGAGGGCAAAAACGCCCGCCCCCTCACTGTGGTGCAGGAGGCTGACTAGGCCACGCCCACCATGGCCACGCCCACCCTGCAACCGGGCAGAGAAAACCACTTTGCTAAAATTTTTGAAGAGTCACGAGATCCTTTTTGGAGGCCCTCTGACGAGCGAAGTCATTGGCCAGTTTAGTTTAGTATACTTTATTGTCCTTGCACCTCGTACAATGAAATTAAATACCATCTTCAGTGCACATCATGACCATGAAAATAAACACAAACACACACCCTTCACACTCCAGATACTGAACTGACACCCACCCGCCCGGGCACTGCACCAACACTGCACTATGCAGTAGAATTCAACAGAGCTCCTGCCCTGGGAGAGAAGCTGTTTATCAGCCTATTCGTCCTCGTTTTTAACATCCTGTACCGTCTGCCAGATGGTAATAGTGCAAAAAAGGGTTTCTCAGGATGAGATGGATCTTTGAGGATGTTTTGAACTTTCTTAAGGTAGCAGGAGCTATAAAGCTCTTCCAAAGAGGGGAGAGGGCAACCCAGGATCCTCTGGGCAATGATGTTAACCCCCTGGAGTGCTTTCCTATCTGCCCCAGTGCAATTGGCAAACCCTGCAGAGGTGCAGGAACAAAGTTAACTTTTCACTTAACAACTGGGATACTCACTGATCAACAGCAATGATTCACACAACAACTGCATTAAGGTGGTAAAATCGGGCAAAACAAATGTCTCACTTAACGCCATAAATCTGGGGCTTAATTATGGACATGAGCAGAGGACTACCCCTATAAGTCACCCTGCAGAGATTCACTGAACAGCCGTGCCTCGAAAGGTCATAGAACAGGGCAAGGTTCACTTCACAAATGTTTCACTTGGCAACATAAATTTTGGGCTCACTGTAATGTAACTCAACCATTGGAGTGATTCACTTAACAACGGTGGCCAGAAGCGGTTATTTAAAAAAAAAAAACTAAACCAACCGCTGCTATACAGGGTTGGATTTGGAAAAATTAGCTGGGACGCATCCTGCATGAATGGAGGTGATTTATATTCGCACCAGCACGTGCTTGACACAAAGTCATTATCTGCAAAAATAGGGGAATTAAACACAATTGCAAGCGAAAATAAAAAAAATGACTCTTACCCTTGCCTGAGGAAGGCTACAGCATTATTAGGCTCAAGTGCTAAAGCTTTCTTTGCATCAGCCACTGCATCTGCAAAACACAAACAAATATATATATATATATATATATTTTCTTTTATAACTGATTAGTAAAGATCAGCTGCATAGAATTCTTTTTTAAAAAAAATTATTGGTTTTTTTAAAAACAAACATAAACAAACAAAACATAAAAACATCAAGCTATCTTCCATAGGCGTACATACAGTGTGCCGGTTGGTTTACAAATTGTTTTGTGCTTCCATTTCGTAGTTTTCAATTACAATTACATTACATATAATCTCATATTGTCAATCAAAAATTAAATACCTTAATATCATTATTAATCAATCATTTGACTATACTTTTATTCATTCATGTTTTACAAGATAACCATAATTAGTTTTATTTTATAACAGTTCATATTATCATCCCAAATCTATCCTAAAATCCTTTCTTAGTGAGCCCCTAGAAGCCAAGAGGAACATACGTGCCAAATTTCAAGTTTGTAGGCTTTACGCTTCTGGAGATTTTGTAAAGACGTGTGAGTGGCATTTCGCTTTTATATATATAGGGGAAAAAGCAAACAGGAAAGCAAACAATACCGTGGTAATTCTGTAGAAGGATGTAGGCATAAGCTCGTTGGCGGTAATATTCCGCATGGTCTGGCTTCTGTTCCAAGGCTGCTGTCAGCGTCTACAAGGGCAAATACAAAAACATTAACTTGACAAGTTTCCTGCAAAAACCTTACACAGCCTGCAGTGAAATCTCTTGCTTGACAAATCAAACAGAACTGATTGGCAAAATGCTACTTGCAAAGGAACTGTGCCCAGAAGCCACGTTTCTGAGCTGGGAGGACAGCTATCTGTAACGGAGGAAAATAGGAGGAGGAAGAAAAACCACCCCGGGAGCCTGTGTCAAGAAATGAAGAGAGTATTCGAGTATTTCAGGGGCTGTGGTGGTGCAGTAGTCAGAGTGCGGTACTGCAGGCTACTTCTGCTGCCTGCCAGCTTCCTGCAATTTGCTAGTTTGAATCCTGCCAGGCTCAAGGTTGACTCAGCCTTCCATCCTTCCAAGGTGGGTAACATGAGGACCCAGATTGTTGAGGGCAAGAGGCTGACTCTGTAAACTGCCTAGAGAAGGCTGGAAAGCGCTGTGAAGCAGGATGTAAGTCTAAGAGCTACTGCTACCGTCACAAAGAGGAGGGGGTCAACTTTATTTTCCAAAGCACCTAAAGGTAACAGAAGAAAAAATGGATGGAAACTAAACAAGGAGAGAAGCAATCCGGAATTAACAAGAAATTTCCTAACAGTGAGGACAATTAACCAGCGGAACAGCTGGCCACCAGAAGTTGTAGGTGGCTTGAACACTGGAGGTTTTTGAGAAGAGACTGGACAGCCACTGGTCTGAAATGGTATAAGGCAGTGGTGGCTAACCTTTTGGGGCTCTTGTGCCAAAAATTGTGATGCGCGTTGGTGCACGCACGCTCACGTGCCAGAACCCAGAAGGCAATGCACAGACCCCCAGACCCCCTGCACATCCGCGCGCAATCTGCACCGCTGCCGCTTTACCTGAACTGCGCCTTACAGCTTATTTTCGGCCAGTTTGAGGCCTTTTTCGGCCGAATAGACTCTGGAGGCCGAATAATAAGCCCATTTCGTCACTTCCGGTATTACAGGGAGTGACAAAAGGGGCCTATTTTTCTGCCTCCAGAGTCTATTTTCACGCCTCCGGGAGGCCGAAAAAAGCCTCAAACCGGCCCCAAATCAGCTGTGAGGCGCGTGCATGCGCAGTGAGGTAAGTCTGCCTGTGACTTGCATGCCGGCACAAATGGCTCTGCGTGCCACCTGTGGCATGCGTTCCCATAGGTTCAATATCACGGGTATAAAGTTTCCTGCTTAAGCAGGGAGTTGGACTAGAAGACCTCCAAGGCCCCTTTTCCAGCTCTATTCCAACTGATTTAGCCAAGCCAGCAGGCATTTTAGAGTGTTGCAAAGTCCATCCGTTGTTCTATGTCTGCAGCTAGTATAATGTATGTAAATTTTGCTTCTTCTTGGTGTTAAACCTGAAGTACGGAAGCAATCTTCTGGAAGCTGAAAAGTTCATATCGCATCGGATAAAAGTGATTTTCTTTTGCATAAGGTAGCAGAAAAATAAAGCTCCAAGTGCACTGGATCTGTTGTATACGGAATTTTGATTACAATTCCTTTTTTCCCTCCTAACTCTTTTGTGTTACAGCACAACCTGCAACTCTCCAAGTAACAGTACGTCTCACAATATAGCGCAGTTTTGCTAAGCTGCAACGTTATAGATTAATAGCGCCCTAAAATCAGGCTGAGACACTCAGAAATTTGAGTGGGTAAAACACCTCTTTTATACAGGTCGTCCTCAACTCATAACAGTTCATTTAGTGACCGTTCAAAGTTGCAACATCACCCAAAAAAGTGACATGAGCATTTTTCACACATACAACCGTTGCAGCATCCTCGTGGTCCACCTGATCAAAATTCAGACGCTTGGCAACTGGTTCATACTTATGACTGTCGCTGTGTCCCAGGGTCACTGTGATCCCCTTTTGTGACAAGCAAAATCAATTGGGGAAGCCAGATTCACTTAACGACCACGTGATTAACTTAACAACTGCAGTGATCCGCTTAAGCAGGGTGGCCAGGAAAGTCGTAAAATGGGTCAAAACGCACTTAACAAATATCTCACTTAGCAATTTTGGAGCTCGATTGTGGTCGTAAGTTGAGGGCTACCTGGACGTGAGCAGAAACCACAACAAATGACGCAGCTGTAAAACAGGGCAAGTGAAGAGAATTTAAACCAATGGTTTTAATATTTCCTTCATAATTATTTGTAAAAGTGTTGCGGAGATACACGTATTTACCCTTCATTTATTCATTTGATCTCAGTGTAAATACGCAACTGATTTAAAATTATTATTTTTTCATCTATAGATTGTGAAGGAAAAGAGAATGAGAAATTCACCTGCCCCTCTAACTTAGTTGTCAAGTCAGCACCAAAATTCCCACCAGCAAGAGAGGACCACAACTTGTTGTGATTGTTGCTGTGTTATGCTGTTGTTGTGGCCCTGTGTCTTACCATTTCCTTTTTTTTTCTAACCCAATCATCTGCTAATAATAATAATAATAATGATGATGATGATAAGGAGGAGGAGGAGGGGGGAGAGGAAGGAAGAGGGGAGGAAGGAAGAGGAAGGAAGGAGAAGGAAGAAGAGAAGAAGGGGAAAGAGGGGAAGAGGAAGGAGGAAAGAGGAGGAAGGAAGGAGGAGGAGGAGGAGAAGGGGAAGAAGAAGGGGAAGAGAGAGGAGAAGACGAA
The DNA here is from genome assembly GCF_049901715.1 of Pseudonaja textilis. Taxonomy (NCBI): domain Eukaryota; kingdom Metazoa; phylum Chordata; class Lepidosauria; order Squamata; family Elapidae; genus Pseudonaja; species Pseudonaja textilis. The sequence goes on from NC_141997.1 coordinate 50,040,230, forward strand.
GACTGCTCCTCCCTGCAGGCTTAGCCTCAACTGCACGTGACTGGGAAAGGAGACCACAAGGAGATCCCAGGAATCTTATCCTCCCCTAAAAAACTTTGGGGGGGAAAAAAGGGAGCCAGGTCCCGGTGTGGGGTTTTCCCCCCCACTTTCCTAAGGATGCTCCTTCACTTCA